>NW_022317185.1:0-3889 GCF_002776525.5 Piliocolobus tephrosceles
TTAATGGAAGCCTTTAGGCAGTTTACCCCAATGGACCCAGAGGCCCCTGAGAACCAAGCGGCTGTTGTTATGTCCTTTGTAAACCAGGCAGCCCCAGACATTAAGAAAAAACTCCAAAAATTAGAAGATTTAGAGGGAATTACGCCCCACATCCACCGGCTCTTAGATCAAGGAGTTCTGCGCGCCTGTCATTCGCCGTGGAACACTCCCTTGTTACCTGTTCATAAACCTAATAGTAAAGACTATAGGCCAGTGCAAGGTCTGAGAGAAGTCAGCAAAAGAGTCATGGACATACATCCCACTGGACCCAACCCATATACCCCTTTAAGTACCTTGGACCCTGAAAAACAATGGTATACTGTCTTGGATTTAAAAGATGCTTTTTTCAGCCTACCCTTGGCTCCCAAAAGTCAAGAGCTTTTTGCATTTAAATGGACAGACCCCGAGAGGGGTATAAAGGGCCAGCTAACATGGACCAGATTGCCACAGGGATTCAAGAACTCACCAACCCTGTTCGACAAAGCCCTCCACGAGGATCTGGGTGAGTACCGGTGGCAACACCCTGAAATAGCCCTTTTGCAGTATGGTGATGATGTTTTAATAGCAGCTACATCTCCGGAAGCCTGCGTTCAAGGAACCGAAAACCTCCTAAACATTTTGGGGAGACTAGGCTACCGGGCCTCAGCAAAAAAGGCTCAAATCTGCAAATCAGAGGTGATCTATCTGGGATACTATTAAAAGGGGGGCAATGCTGGTTGACCAGTGCCAGAAAAGAGACACTCCTACGTATCCCTAGACCCCAATCAACAAGAAAAGTAAGAGAATTCCTGGGGTCGGCGGGGTTCTGTAGGTTATGGATACCCGGGTTTGCAGAGTTAGCCAAGCCCCTGTACCAGGCAACAAAAGAACAGCAGCCCTTCAATTGGACGGAAGAGGCTGAGTTGGCCTTCCAACAGATCAAAACCGCTCTGTTGTCGGCCCCTGCGTTGGGACTCCCTGACGTCTCCAAGCCGTTCCACTTATACGTGGACGAAAGCAGGGGCGTTGCCAAAGCGGTATTAACTCAGTATTTAGGCCCCTGGCAGAGGCCGGTTGCCTATCTGTCAAAAAAATTGGATCCAGTAGCCGCAGGATGGCCTCCCTGCCTCCGAATAATCGCAGCAACCGCTTTGATGGTGCAAGATGCTGATAAACTGATCATGGGCCAGGAACTACGGGTCACTACTCCACATGCCATCGAAGGCGTTCTCAGACAGCCGCCTGATCGATGGATTAGCAATGCCCGGCTCACCCACTACCAGGGGCTACTGCTAAACACCCTCAGGATAACCTTCCTGCCCCCAACAACCCTGAACCCTGCGTCACTACTGCCAAATCCGGACTTAGAAACCCCGTTCCATGACTGCTCTGAGATATTGGCCCAGGTGCACGGAGTCAGGGAAGACCTGCAAGACCGCCCACTGCCCGATGCCGACCTCATCTGGTTCACCGATGGGAGCAGTTTCGTCTACCAAGGACAAAGGTACGCAGGGGCGGCGGTAACTTCAGAAACTGAAATAGTTTGGGCAGAGCCTTTGCCCCCGGGGACATCAGCTCAAAAAGCTGAATTAGTGACTTTAACCCAAGCCCTAAAAATGGGAAGAGACCACAAACTGACAATATATACTGACAGTCGGTATGCTTTTGCTACCGCCTACATACATGGGGAAATATACAGAGAAAGGGGGCTCCTCACGGCAGAAGGGAAAAATATCAAAAATAAGGAAGAAATCCTAGCCTTACTAGCAGCCCTTTGGGGACCCAGAAAGCTAGCAATAGTCCACTGCCCAGGACACCAAAAGGCTACTGACTCAGTCTCCTGAGGAAATAACTTGGCCGATCAGACTGCTAAAAATGTGGCTAAAACTCTCACACAACTACTAGCCCTACAACTACCTGACCCGGGGCCCAAAGAGTTACCCCAAATCCAGAATACTCAGAGAGTGACCTTCAGTGGATAGACAAACTTCCCATGGCCCAAATCCTTAATAATTGGTGGAAAGACTCTGAAAATAACATCATACTCCCAGAAAAATTAGGACAACGAGTGTTAGAACAAATCCATCGGAGCACCCATTTAGGCTCGCGGCGAATACTGGACTTAATAAGACGCTCTAAACTAAAAATTAAAGACGCCTCCAGAAAGGCTGATCAAGTAGTCAAAAACTGTGCAGTTTGCCAACTCAATAATGCAGGTAACCAACCCCAAATCAGTGGAAAAAGGCAGAGAGGAGACTGACCTGGGGCCTATTGGGAAGTTGACTTCACAGAAATAAAACCAGGAAAATATGGATATAAATACTTGCTAGTCTTTGTAGATATCTTTTCAGGATGGACAGAAGCTTTCTCCACAGAGAGACTGCTCAGGTTGTGGCGAAAAAAATCCTAGAAGAAATCTTGCCCAGGTATGGATTCCCAGTTATGATAGGATTAGACAATGGGCCTGCCTTTGTCGCTAAGGTAAGTCAGGGACTGGCTTTCATTCTCGGGGCTGATTGGAAATTACATTGTGCATACCGCCCCCAGAGCTCAGGGCAGGTAGAAAGAATGAATAGAACATTAAAATAGACCCTAACTAAATTGACCATGGAGACTGGCGCTAACTGGGTATTCCTTCTCCCCTACTCTCTGTTCAGAGTGCGTAACTCCCCTTACAAATTAGGACTTACCCCTTATGAAATTATGTATGGTTGGCCTCCCCCTATCATCCCTGACCTGAAAGACAATCTCATCCAAGCCGAAGCCGATAATAGTCTTAAACTCTTATTCTCCCTACAAGCCCTACAGAAAATTCATGAGGAGGTCTGGCCTAACCTAAGAAAACTGTACAAAACAGGACCTCCACCCGAACCACATCAGTTCCAGCCAGGAGACTGGGTTCTCATCAAACGCCATTGACAAGAAACCCTAGAACTGAGGTGGAAAAGACCATTCCAGGTAATCTTGACAACACCAACCGCACTCAAGGTGGAGGGAATCGCCGCCTGGATCCATTATGCACACGCCAAATCGGTGGACCCAACCTCAGACCTTGCCAGGCTGCCAGCAGAAAAAAACCACGGCCTGGACCATTGATTGGACTAAAGACAATCCCCGGAAACTCACCCTGCGCCGTCAACAATCTAAACTGTAACTATGATATTCCTTTCCCTCACACCGCTTTTGCTTGTGCAAGCCTTTATCTGGGAGGCCCAAGCTCAGGGGGCCTCATCCCCATTTGCTTGGCGCTTTTGTTTAACTGAAAATTAGACTGACCATGCCCAGACACAAAAAGAGAGCCATGTCTTGGCGACAGCTGACTGCCCCCCCCCCGCAGGGTGACAAGCAGCCATCTATCTAAATTTCTCTGATTTTAAAGCACAACCAGGAAAAGTCACCCCGGCTATCTGTTTTCTTTTTGATCAACAAATCACCTATTGTAAACATTCTTGGGTTGAACAGAATGTTGGTTGTCCCTATGGGTCCTGTATAGTCCACACTGTCCAACTAATGGTCCTTAGAGCCCAGTACCAGCCCGTCATAACAGCAGAGTCAGACATCTAAGACCCAAGATTGGCTCTTAAAAGGCACCTGTTAAAAGGGGGGAATGTAAGGGCTAAAAGACCAAAGGAAAAAGAAAAAGAAAGAAGAAATGAAAACTAAAAGGCAGAAATGAAATCCACAGGCAGACAGCCCGGGCGGCGCCCTGGGCCTGGTTAAAGATCGACCCCTGACCTAACCGTTTATGTTATCTATAGATTCCAGACGTTGTATGGACAAACATTGTGAAAGTCCCTGTCCTGTTCTGTTCTGTTCTGATTACCGGTGCTTGCAGCCCCCAGTCACGTACCCCCTGCTTGCTCAATCGAAA
>NW_022317186.1:0-1947 GCF_002776525.5 Piliocolobus tephrosceles
TCCATTGGGGTAAACTGCCTAAAGGCTTCCATTAACCTTTCTAAATAAACAGCTGGGCTTTCTGTCTTTCCCTGCAGTACAGAGTATACTTTGGCCAAATTAGTGGGCTTACGAGCAGCAGCCCGGAGACCCACCATTAGAGTCTGGCGATAAACGAGTAGCCTTCCCCTACCTTCTGCTGTGTTGTAATCCCATCTGGGTCTGGTCAGAGGGAAGGCTGCATTGATGAGGTCAGGGTTGGCTGTTGGCTGGCCGTCGTCTCCAGGAACCAGTTTGCGGGCCTCAACTTATATTCTTTCCTGCTCCTCCGTTGTGAACAGTATCTGGAGGAGCTGCTGACAATCATCCCAAGTGGGCTGGTGGGTGAACATGACACTGTCTAGAAGGGCCGTTAAGTCTTTGGGGTTATCTGAGAACCGGGCATTCTGGGTTTTCCAATTGTATAAATCGCTGGTGGAAAATGGCCAATACTGGAGCCTAGGGTTACCCGTATCATCAGGGGGTCCTATTTCTCTTAAGGGGAGTGCTATAGTGGAATCGGGGGGCTGCAGAACTGTCTCGCGTTGGGTGCATCCACGCGTTCGTCCCGCTGGTCCCCCGGAACTATTTTCGTTTTCGATTGCCACTGGCGCGGCCGCTGCCTCCCGTTCCTTGTGTCCCCCGGGGAGGGCCACTGGTGGGGCCTGAGGTTGAGGACCGGGATGAGGGAGATAGGGTGGAGGTTCTAAGGTTAGAGGGTCCTGACTGTCAGACAACACAGGATGGAGGGGTGCGGATGGTGTTCTTGGCTTGTGAGAGTTTTCCACTGGTCGTGCGACCAGTGCTTTACATGGCTCCGGGGCCAGTACGAAAGGAGTTAGCCAGGGTGGTGGGTTTTCCACAAGGTCTTGCCATATCAAGATGTAGGGGATCTGATCAGGATGCCCCGAACGTCCTGGTAGGAAAATTTTAGTTTTTACCTTAGTGATAATAGGGAGGCAAAATGTTCCCTCGGGGGGCCACCCTACGCCGAAAGTGGGCCACTCTGAGCAGCAGAAGGTTATCAATTTTCCTTTCGTTAGCTCTACACTAAGGTCATAGCCCCTAGCTTTGACATCTTTAAAGTTATTTACAAGGAGAGAGAGTGGCGTACTCTGGGCGCTGCCCATTTCAGGAACCCCTGGAGGTAGAGAAAAGGATACAGAGAAATATCAGTAACAGGATTTGAAGTAACTTTTGTCTCGTCCAGCGGCTCCTGAAAAGTGAAAGTGAGTTCTAAACAAGTAACAGTCTACAACAGCAACAACAGACAACAGTTCTGCAAGCGCGTTTCGGGTTTAGTTCCCGATCAGAGTCAGACGGGCCAACAGAATACAGAGGCCCCAGATGGGCACCGGAGGACGTCTCCTACCGGTCCCTGGTGGCTGTCTTATAGCATGTCCGCCAAGACTACGCCAACCTCAGTACAGATCCCGCGGGATTCCTCAGAGAGACAAAGACGAACAGAGACAAAGCTGGCTTACTGATTAGTGATGACCTGTTGACCTGGAGTCTGGTGGGCTCGGGGAGAATCCCGGACGAGCCCCCAAATGTTGTGCCCTGAGTTCTGAGACGCCCCTCAAAGACGACCACCAGAAACCGAAGTCAAAGCCAAGCGGCCAGGATCACTTTATTGCAGGTTCGAACACGGACCTCTCTCCGTACAGGCGTAGTCAGGAGGGCAAGAGAGAGGTCCCGAGCACAGCTCAAGCCTACTTTTTATAGTAAGGCACAAACAGGTTACAGAAGATTAGGGGATTTTTACAGGTATAAGCTTGTGATAGGTTGGCATTTGAAGTTGAATATTTGGCAATTTTTGATTGGCTCCCACCCTTGTACTAAACCACAAACGTCTAAGGTTTTTTTTTTTTTTTTTTTTTTTACAAACTGCTTGGTTAACCATGGGTGGGAGGGGGGTGGTTTCGATTG
>NW_022317187.1:0-1296 GCF_002776525.5 Piliocolobus tephrosceles
AGTCCGGGTAGGAGGGAACCGTGTGGTGGAGGGAAGACGGGACAGATGGGTGCCTTCTTCGGCCCCTGGGAGCACAGCCAGGTAAATGTTCGGACCTCCTGGTTTCTCCCGTATTTCCATAAATAGCAAGGGAAGGACTCGGGGCACCCAGGGACCTCATGGGTATAAGCTGTGTCCTCCCATGGCCCCAGCTGTGGCCAGTGACGTTATTCTCTTTAACCTCAGGCTTATTTTGTATAAAAACACGAGGGACAGAAGTAGTTCAAGGGCCTCTAAAGACATGTAATTGTTAATAGGCCTGCTTTTATGATTTCATATGTATTAAGAGCAAATCATGAAAAAAACTCATTTCTGTTTGAAGAAATCTTTACTGTTCTCATTTTTGTGGCAAGCAACATTGATTCTTTGTTTAGTAAGCGTTAGTGCCCTCCTGCCCAGCGCCGCTGCCTGGGGTGTCCTCGCACACGCCTCTGTCAGTTGGTCTCCATTCACCTTTCCACCTAGAATTGTAGGAGGGGCACTGGGATCTTAGGGCTAGAAAGAAACTCTGAAGACCACTTTTAGGGGCGGCTTTCAGTCAGGGCTCTCCAGAGAGACAGCCAGCCGGGTGTGCGTGTGTCTCCAGGGGGAGGCTTCCTGCAGGGGCTACAGAGTCCAAGAAGCCCCAGGACCCACAGCCTGCAAGCTAGAGTCCTGGGAGGGTGTGGCTTGAAGACTTGAGAAGTGGAGGGTGCAGATCCCAACCCGGTCCGAGGAGCTGAGGCCCAGGAGCACCGGCGGCAGAAGACGGATGTCACTGGCCCACAGCCAGACAGGTGGAGTGAGCCCAGTCTTCCTCGCCTTGCTGTTTTACTCGGGCCCTGGGAGGATAATGTGGTGCCCCCCACACTGGCGAAGATGGGTCTCCACACAGTCCAGAGGCAAACATGCATCTCACACAGAAATAATGCAGAAGCAGCCATCTGGGCACCACGGGCACGCTCAAGTCGATGCGCAAAACCAACCTCCTCGGTGAGTTTGTCAGCTCGTTGTGTGGTTCTGGGGGTCTTTGTTCCGGGTGGTGGTGGTGGTGACAGGCTCCCCAGCGCCCCAGCTCAGGTACGGAAGGTGATGCCACCAACCGCTCCTTATTTCTCAGACACTTGAGCGGGCGCTCTGTGTAGCCAGTTCCACCTGCAGCGGCGCTCTGTGTAGCCAGTTCCACCTGCAGCAGCATCTGTTCCCTATGCCGATTCCATTCGGAGTGTGAGCCTCCCTTCTGTTGAGGGTGCAGCCTTCTTTCAGGGAGGAACTGTG
>NW_022317188.1:0-1947 GCF_002776525.5 Piliocolobus tephrosceles
CAATCGAAACCACCCCCCTCCCACCCATGGTTAACCAAGCAGTTTGTAAAAAAAAAAAAAAAAAAAAAAACCTTAGACGTTTGTGGTTTAGTACAAGGGTGGGAGCCAATCAAAAATTGCCAAATATTCAACTTCAAATGCCAACCTATCACAAGCTTATACCTGTAAAAATCCCCTAATCTTCTGTAACCTGTTTGTGCCTTACTATAAAAAGTAGGCTTGAGCTGTGCTCGGGACCTCTCTCTTGCCCTCCTGACTACGCCTGTACGGAGAGAGGTCCGTGTTCGAACCTGCAATAAAGTGATCCTGGCCGCTTGGCTTTGACTTCGGTTTCTGGTGGTCGTCTTTGAGGGGCGTCTCAGAACTCAGGGCACAACATTTGGGGGCTCGTCCGGGATTCTCCCCGAGCCCACCAGACTCCAGGTCAACAGGTCATCACTAATCAGTAAGCCAGCTTTGTCTCTGTTCGTCTTTGTCTCTCTGAGGAATCCCGCGGGATCTGTACTGAGGTTGGCGTAGTCTTGGCGGACATGCTATAAGACAGCCACCAGGGACCGGTAGGAGACGTCCTCCGGTGCCCATCTGGGGCCTCTGTATTCTGTTGGCCCGTCTGACTCTGATCGGGAACTAAACCCGAAACGCGCTTGCAGAACTGTTGTCTGTTGTTGCTGTTGTAGACTGTTACTTGTTTAGAACTCACTTTCACTTTTCAGGAGCCGCTGGACGAGACAAAAGTTACTTCAAATCCTGTTACTGATATTTCTCTGTATCCTTTTCTCTACCTCCAGGGGTTCCTGAAATGGGCAGCGCCCAGAGTACGCCACTCTCTCTCCTTGTAAATAACTTTAAAGATGTCAAAGCTAGGGGCTATGACCTTAGTGTAGAGCTAACGAAAGGAAAATTGATAACCTTCTGCTGCTCAGAGTGGCCCACTTTCGGCGTAGGGTGGCCCCCCGAGGGAACATTTTGCCTCCCTATTATCACTAAGGTAAAAACTAAAATTTTCCTACCAGGACGTTCGGGGCATCCTGATCAGATCCCCTACATCTTGATATGGCAAGACCTTGTGGAAAACCCACCACCCTGGCTAACTCCTTTCGTACTGGCCCCGGAGCCATGTAAAGCACTGGTCGCACGACCAGTGGAAAACTCTCACAAGCCAAGAACACCATCCGCACCCCTCCATCCTGTGTTGTCTGACAGTCAGGACCCTCTAACCTTAGAACCTCCACCCTATCTCCCTCATCCCGGTCCTCAACCTCAGGCCCCACCAGTGGCCCTCCCCGGGGGACACAAGGAACGGGAGGCAGCGGCCGCGCCAGTGGCAATCGAAAACGAAAATAGTTCCGGGGGACCAGCGGGACGAACGCGTGGATGCACCCAACGCGAGACAGTTCTGCAGCCCCCCGATTCCACTATAGCACTCCCCTTAAGAGAAATAGGACCCCCTGATGATACGGGTAACCCTAGGCTCCAGTATTGGCCATTTTCCACCAGCGATTTATACAATTGGAAAACCCAGAATGCCCGGTTCTCAGATAACCCCAAAGACTTAACGGCCCTTCTAGACAGTGTCATGTTCACCCACCAGCCCACTTGGGATGATTGTCAGCAGCTCCTCCAGATACTGTTCACAACGGAGGAGCAGGAAAGAATATAAGTTGAGGCCCGCAAACTGGTTCCTGGAGACGACGGCCAGCCAACAGCCAACCCTGACCTCATCAATGCAGCCTTCCCTCTGACCAGACCCAGATGGGATTACAACACAGCAGAAGGTAGGGGAAGGCTACTCGTTTATCGCCAGACTCTAATGGTGGGTCTCCGGGCTGCTGCTCGTAAGCCCACTAATTTGGCCAAAGTATACTCTGTA
The DNA here is from genome assembly GCF_002776525.5 of Piliocolobus tephrosceles. NCBI lineage: Eukaryota > Metazoa > Chordata > Mammalia > Primates > Cercopithecidae > Piliocolobus > Piliocolobus tephrosceles. The sequence goes on from NW_022317188.1 coordinate 1,871, forward strand.
CTGCAGGGAAAGACAGAAAGCCCAGCTGTTTATTTAGAAAGGTTAATGGAAGCCTTTAGGCAGTTTACCCCAATGGA
>NW_022317189.1:0-3889 GCF_002776525.5 Piliocolobus tephrosceles
TTTCGATTGAGCAAGCAGGGGGTACGTGACTGGGGGCTGCAAGCACCGGTAATCAGAACAGAACAGAACAGGACAGGGACTTTCACAATGTTTGTCCATACAACGTCTGGAATCTATAGATAACATAAACGGTTAGGTCAGGGGTCGATCTTTAACCAGGCCCAGGGCGCCGCCCGGGCTGTCTGCCTGTGGATTTCATTTCTGCCTTTTAGTTTTCATTTCTTCTTTCTTTTTCTTTTTCCTTTGGTCTTTTAGCCCTTACATTCCCCCCTTTTAACAGGTGCCTTTTAAGAGCCAATCTTGGGTCTTAGATGTCTGACTCTGCTGTTATGACGGGCTGGTACTGGGCTCTAAGGACCATTAGTTGGACAGTGTGGACTATACAGGACCCATAGGGACAACCAACATTCTGTTCAACCCAAGAATGTTTACAATAGGTGATTTGTTGATCAAAAAGAAAACAGATAGCCGGGGTGACTTTTCCTGGTTGTGCTTTAAAATCAGAGAAATTTAGATAGATGGCTGCTTGTCACCCTGCGGGGGGGGGGCAGTCAGCTGTCGCCAAGACATGGCTCTCTTTTTGTGTCTGGGCATGGTCAGTCTAATTTTCAGTTAAACAAAAGCGCCAAGCAAATGGGGATGAGGCCCCCTGAGCTTGGGCCTCCCAGATAAAGGCTTGCACAAGCAAAAGCGGTGTGAGGGAAAGGAATATCATAGTTACAGTTTAGATTGTTGACGGCGCAGGGTGAGTTTCCGGGGATTGTCTTTAGTCCAATCAATGGTCCAGGCCGTGGTTTTTTTCTGCTGGCAGCCTGGCAAGGTCTGAGGTTGGGTCCACCGATTTGGCGTGTGCATAATGGATCCAGGCGGCGATTCCCTCCACCTTGAGTGCGGTTGGTGTTGTCAAGATTACCTGGAATGGTCTTTTCCACCTCAGTTCTAGGGTTTCTTGTCAATGGCGTTTGATGAGAACCCAGTCTCCTGGCTGGAACTGATGTGGTTCGGGTGGAGGTCCTGTTTTGTACAGTTTTCTTAGGTTAGGCCAGACCTCCTCATGAATTTTCTGTAGGGCTTGTAGGGAGAATAAGAGTTTAAGACTATTATCGGCTTCGGCTTGGATGAGATTGTCTTTCAGGTCAGGGATGATAGGGGGAGGCCAACCATACATAATTTCATAAGGGGTAAGTCCTAATTTGTAAGGGGAGTTACGCACTCTGAACAGAGAGTAGGGGAGAAGGAATACCCAGTTAGCGCCAGTCTCCATGGTCAATTTAGTTAGGGTCTATTTTAATGTTCTATTCATTCTTTCTACCTGCCCTGAGCTCTGGGGGCGGTATGCACAATGTAATTTCCAATCAGCCCCGAGAATGAAAGCCAGTCCCTGACTTACCTTAGCGACAAAGGCAGGCCCATTGTCTAATCCTATCATAACTGGGAATCCATACCTGGGCAAGATTTCTTCTAGGATTTTTTTCGCCACAACCTGAGCAGTCTCTCTGTGGAGAAAGCTTCTGTCCATCCTGAAAAGATATCTACAAAGACTAGCAAGTATTTATATCCATATTTTCCTGGTTTTATTTCTGTGAAGTCAACTTCCCAATAGGCCCCAGGTCAGTCTCCTCTCTGCCTTTTTCCACTGATTTGGGGTTGGTTACCTGCATTATTGAGTTGGCAAACTGCACAGTTTTTGACTACTTGATCAGCCTTTCTGGAGGCGTCTTTAATTTTTAGTTTAGAGCGTCTTATTAAGTCCAGTATTCGCCGCGAGCCTAAATGGGTGCTCCGATGGATTTGTTCTAACACTCGTTGTCCTAATTTTTCTGGGAGTATGATGTTATTTTCAGAGTCTTTCCACCAATTATTAAGGATTTGGGCCATGGGAAGTTTGTCTATCCACTGAAGGTCACTCTCTGAGTATTCTGGATTTGGGGTAACTCTTTGGGCCCCGGGTCAGGTAGTTGTAGGGCTAGTAGTTGTGTGAGAGTTTTAGCCACATTTTTAGCAGTCTGATCGGCCAAGTTATTTCCTCAGGAGACTGAGTCAGTAGCCTTTTGGTGTCCTGGGCAGTGGACTATTGCTAGCTTTCTGGGTCCCCAAAGGGCTGCTAGTAAGGCTAGGATTTCTTCCTTATTTTTGATATTTTTCCCTTCTGCCGTGAGGAGCCCCCTTTCTCTGTATATTTCCCCATGTATGTAGGCGGTAGCAAAAGCATACCGACTGTCAGTATATATTGTCAGTTTGTGGTCTCTTCCCATTTTTAGGGCTTGGGTTAAAGTCACTAATTCAGCTTTTTGAGCTGATGTCCCCGGGGGCAAAGGCTCTGCCCAAACTATTTCAGTTTCTGAAGTTACCGCCGCCCCTGCGTACCTTTGTCCTTGGTAGACGAAACTGCTCCCATCGGTGAACCAGATGAGGTCGGCATCGGGCAGTGGGCGGTCTTGCAGGTCTTCCCTGAGTCCGTGCACCTGGGCCAATATCTCAGAGCAGTCATGGAACGGGGTTTCTAAGTCCGGATTTGGCAGTAGTGACGCAGGGTTCAGGGTTGTTGGGGGCAGGAAGGTTATCCTGAGGGTGTTTAGCAGTAGCCCCTGGTAGTGGGTGAGCCGGGCATTGCTAATCCATCGATCAGGCGGCTGTCTGAGAACGCCTTCGATGGCATGTGGAGTAGTGACCCGTAGTTCCTGGCCCATGATCAGTTTATCAGCATCTTGCACCATCAAAGCGGTTGCTGCGATTATTCGGAGGCAGGGAGGCCATCCTGCGGCTACTGGATCCAATTTTTTTGACAGATAGGCAACCGGCCTCTGCCAGGGGCCTAAATACTGAGTTAATACCGCTTTGGCAACGCCCCTGCTTTCGTCCACGTATAAGTGGAACGGCTTGGAGACGTCAGGGAGTCCCAACGCAGGGGCCGACAACAGAGCGGTTTTGATCTGTTGGAAGGCCAACTCAGCCTCTTCCGTCCAATTGAAGGGCTGCTGTTCTTTTGTTGCCTGGTACAGGGGCTTGGCTAACTCTGCAAACCCGGGTATCCATAACCTACAGAACCCCGCCGACCCCAGGAATTCTCTTACTTTTCTTGTTGATTGGGGTCTAGGGATACGTAGGAGTGTCTCTTTTCTGGCACTGGTCAACCAGCATTGCCCCCCTTTTAATAGTATCCCAGATAGATCACCTCTGATTTGCAGATTTGAGCCTTTTTTGCTGAGGCCCGGTAGCCTAGTCTCCCCAAAATGTTTAGGAGGTTTTCGGTTCCTTGAACGCAGGCTTCCGGAGATGTAGCTGCTATTAAAACATCATCACCATACTGCAAAAGGGCTATTTCAGGGTGTTGCCACCGGTACTCACCCAGATCCTCGTGGAGGGCTTTGTCGAACAGGGTTGGTGAGTTCTTGAATCCCTGTGGCAATCTGGTCCATGTTAGCTGGCCCTTTATACCCCTCTCGGGGTCTGTCCATTTAAATGCAAAAAGCTCTTGACTTTTGGGAGCCAAGGGTAGGCTGAAAAAAGCATCTTTTAAATCCAAGACAGTATACCATTGTTTTTCAGGGTCCAAGGTACTTAAAGGGGTATATGGGTTGGGTCCAGTGGGATGTATGTCCATGACTCTTTTGCTGACTTCTCTCAGACCTTGCACTGGCCTATAGTCTTTACTATTAGGTTTATGAACAGGTAACAAGGGAGTGTTCCACGGCGAATGACAGGCGCGCAGAACTCCTTGATCTAAGAGCCGGTGGATGTGGGGCGTAATTCCCTCTAAATCTTCTAATTTTTGGAGTTTTTTCTTAATGTCTGGGGCTGCCTGGTTTACAAAGGACATAACAACAGCCGCTTGGTTCTCAGGGGCCTCTGGGTCCATTGGGGTAAACTGCCTAAAGGCTTCCATTAA
>NW_022317190.1:0-3889 GCF_002776525.5 Piliocolobus tephrosceles
TTAATGGAAGCCTTTAGGCAGTTTACCCCAATGGACCCAGAGGCCCCTGAGAACCAAGCGGCTGTTGTTATGTCCTTTGTAAACCAGGCAGCCCCAGACATTAAGAAAAAACTCCAAAAATTAGAAGATTTAGAGGGAATTACGCCCCACATCCACCGGCTCTTAGATCAAGGAGTTCTGCGCGCCTGTCATTCGCCGTGGAACACTCCCTTGTTACCTGTTCATAAACCTAATAGTAAAGACTATAGGCCAGTGCAAGGTCTGAGAGAAGTCAGCAAAAGAGTCATGGACATACATCCCACTGGACCCAACCCATATACCCCTTTAAGTACCTTGGACCCTGAAAAACAATGGTATACTGTCTTGGATTTAAAAGATGCTTTTTTCAGCCTACCCTTGGCTCCCAAAAGTCAAGAGCTTTTTGCATTTAAATGGACAGACCCCGAGAGGGGTATAAAGGGCCAGCTAACATGGACCAGATTGCCACAGGGATTCAAGAACTCACCAACCCTGTTCGACAAAGCCCTCCACGAGGATCTGGGTGAGTACCGGTGGCAACACCCTGAAATAGCCCTTTTGCAGTATGGTGATGATGTTTTAATAGCAGCTACATCTCCGGAAGCCTGCGTTCAAGGAACCGAAAACCTCCTAAACATTTTGGGGAGACTAGGCTACCGGGCCTCAGCAAAAAAGGCTCAAATCTGCAAATCAGAGGTGATCTATCTGGGATACTATTAAAAGGGGGGCAATGCTGGTTGACCAGTGCCAGAAAAGAGACACTCCTACGTATCCCTAGACCCCAATCAACAAGAAAAGTAAGAGAATTCCTGGGGTCGGCGGGGTTCTGTAGGTTATGGATACCCGGGTTTGCAGAGTTAGCCAAGCCCCTGTACCAGGCAACAAAAGAACAGCAGCCCTTCAATTGGACGGAAGAGGCTGAGTTGGCCTTCCAACAGATCAAAACCGCTCTGTTGTCGGCCCCTGCGTTGGGACTCCCTGACGTCTCCAAGCCGTTCCACTTATACGTGGACGAAAGCAGGGGCGTTGCCAAAGCGGTATTAACTCAGTATTTAGGCCCCTGGCAGAGGCCGGTTGCCTATCTGTCAAAAAAATTGGATCCAGTAGCCGCAGGATGGCCTCCCTGCCTCCGAATAATCGCAGCAACCGCTTTGATGGTGCAAGATGCTGATAAACTGATCATGGGCCAGGAACTACGGGTCACTACTCCACATGCCATCGAAGGCGTTCTCAGACAGCCGCCTGATCGATGGATTAGCAATGCCCGGCTCACCCACTACCAGGGGCTACTGCTAAACACCCTCAGGATAACCTTCCTGCCCCCAACAACCCTGAACCCTGCGTCACTACTGCCAAATCCGGACTTAGAAACCCCGTTCCATGACTGCTCTGAGATATTGGCCCAGGTGCACGGACTCAGGGAAGACCTGCAAGACCGCCCACTGCCCGATGCCGACCTCATCTGGTTCACCGATGGGAGCAGTTTCGTCTACCAAGGACAAAGGTACGCAGGGGCGGCGGTAACTTCAGAAACTGAAATAGTTTGGGCAGAGCCTTTGCCCCCGGGGACATCAGCTCAAAAAGCTGAATTAGTGACTTTAACCCAAGCCCTAAAAATGGGAAGAGACCACAAACTGACAATATATACTGACAGTCGGTATGCTTTTGCTACCGCCTACATACATGGGGAAATATACAGAGAAAGGGGGCTCCTCACGGCAGAAGGGAAAAATATCAAAAATAAGGAAGAAATCCTAGCCTTACTAGCAGCCCTTTGGGGACCCAGAAAGCTAGCAATAGTCCACTGCCCAGGACACCAAAAGGCTACTGACTCAGTCTCCTGAGGAAATAACTTGGCCGATCAGACTGCTAAAAATGTGGCTAAAACTCTCACACAACTACTAGCCCTACAACTACCTGACCCGGGGCCCAAAGAGTTACCCCAAATCCAGAATACTCAGAGAGTGACCTTCAGTGGATAGACAAACTTCCCATGGCCCAAATCCTTAATAATTGGTGGAAAGACTCTGAAAATAACATCATACTCCCAGAAAAATTAGGACAACGAGTGTTAGAACAAATCCATCGGAGCACCCATTTAGGCTCGCGGCGAATACTGGACTTAATAAGACGCTCTAAACTAAAAATTAAAGACGCCTCCAGAAAGGCTGATCAAGTAGTCAAAAACTGTGCAGTTTGCCAACTCAATAATGCAGGTAACCAACCCCAAATCAGTGGAAAAAGGCAGAGAGGAGACTGACCTGGGGCCTATTGGGAAGTTGACTTCACAGAAATAAAACCAGGAAAATATGGATATAAATACTTGCTAGTCTTTGTAGATATCTTTTCAGGATGGACAGAAGCTTTCTCCACAGAGAGACTGCTCAGGTTGTGGCGAAAAAAATCCTAGAAGAAATCTTGCCCAGGTATGGATTCCCAGTTATGATAGGATTAGACAATGGGCCTGCCTTTGTCGCTAAGGTAAGTCAGGGACTGGCTTTCATTCTCGGGGCTGATTGGAAATTACATTGTGCATACCGCCCCCAGAGCTCAGGGCAGGTAGAAAGAATGAATAGAACATTAAAATAGACCCTAACTAAATTGACCATGGAGACTGGCGCTAACTGGGTATTCCTTCTCCCCTACTCTCTGTTCAGAGTGCGTAACTCCCCTTACAAATTAGGACTTACCCCTTATGAAATTATGTATGGTTGGCCTCCCCCTATCATCCCTGACCTGAAAGACAATCTCATCCAAGCCGAAGCCGATAATAGTCTTAAACTCTTATTCTCCCTACAAGCCCTACAGAAAATTCATGAGGAGGTCTGGCCTAACCTAAGAAAACTGTACAAAACAGGACCTCCACCCGAACCACATCAGTTCCAGCCAGGAGACTGGGTTCTCATCAAACGCCATTGACAAGAAACCCTAGAACTGAGGTGGAAAAGACCATTCCAGGTAATCTTGACAACACCAACCGCACTCAAGGTGGAGGGAATCGCCGCCTGGATCCATTATGCACACGCCAAATCGGTGGACCCAACCTCAGACCTTGCCAGGCTGCCAGCAGAAAAAAACCACGGCCTGGACCATTGATTGGACTAAAGACAATCCCCGGAAACTCACCCTGCGCCGTCAACAATCTAAACTGTAACTATGATATTCCTTTCCCTCACACCGCTTTTGCTTGTGCAAGCCTTTATCTGGGAGGCCCAAGCTCAGGGGGCCTCATCCCCATTTGCTTGGCGCTTTTGTTTAACTGAAAATTAGACTGACCATGCCCAGACACAAAAAGAGAGCCATGTCTTGGCGACAGCTGACTGCCCCCCCCCCGCAGGGTGACAAGCAGCCATCTATCTAAATTTCTCTGATTTTAAAGCACAACCAGGAAAAGTCACCCCGGCTATCTGTTTTCTTTTTGATCAACAAATCACCTATTGTAAACATTCTTGGGTTGAACAGAATGTTGGTTGTCCCTATGGGTCCTGTATAGTCCACACTGTCCAACTAATGGTCCTTAGAGCCCAGTACCAGCCCGTCATAACAGCAGAGTCAGACATCTAAGACCCAAGATTGGCTCTTAAAAGGCACCTGTTAAAAGGGGGGAATGTAAGGGCTAAAAGACCAAAGGAAAAAGAAAAAGAAAGAAGAAATGAAAACTAAAAGGCAGAAATGAAATCCACAGGCAGACAGCCCGGGCGGCGCCCTGGGCCTGGTTAAAGATCGACCCCTGACCTAACCGTTTATGTTATCTATAGATTCCAGACGTTGTATGGACAAACATTGTGAAAGTCCCTGTCCTGTTCTGTTCTGTTCTGATTACCGGTGCTTGCAGCCCCCAGTCACGTACCCCCTGCTTGCTCAATCGAAA
>NW_022317191.1:0-2642 GCF_002776525.5 Piliocolobus tephrosceles
TTCTAGGAGTGGGAGGGCAATAGGTGGGGCATGGGCGTGTCAGGGGCATTCCGCAGGTGCGACCAGGTAAATCTTGGTCTCTTCGGATTGACGTCACCTGGCGCATGCCCAGTTGGTCTGCACCCTCCCTGGGCACCGGCTGCATTTTCGCGCGCGCGGTAAGAGTTGGTGGTGAAGAAGAACCCGGAAGTGCACCATCTTGCCTCCGTTCGTCCAAACAGTCCAACCTTTTATTGATAATAGTGATAAAGGGGCGCCGTGGTCTGTCTGGCTACTTCCTGCTGTTAAGGGGCGTCGTTAAGGTCGGGGCCCATGGTTGGTATTTGGACGCACGGATGAAAAATAAAATAAGGCACAGTATTAGTATAGGAATGAGGAATGGAAGCATTTGTTGGAATATGGGCAAAACCCAGAAGGAAGGTCCCGGCAAGGTTGGGGAGTATGAGATAGTTAAGAAAATTTAGTAAGTTTGAGGCAAGTGGGGGAAAGCCAAACTGATTTCCACTGATTGCTTTCGGTAGGGGCCCTTTTTAGCTGGGAATGAGGAATGAGTGTGCAAAGTACTTGTTGGCCAGGCAGCAATTAAGGATTGGAGTTTTTCATGGAGTGGATGGCTTTCCACTTACTCCTACTACAGAGATATTGGATGGAAGGCTAGGTCCAGAGAAGGACGGCAAAACAGAATAGGTAGCCTCGCTGTTGATTAAAAAATTAATTGTCTTACCCGCTACCAGGAGAGTTACCCACGGCTCGGCGAGGGTGATGGGGGTCCCCGAGTCTCGGCACCTTCAGTTGTCATCCAGATGTAGGAGCTGGAAGGAGCTCCCAGGATCCTGGGAAAGGGGGTCACGTGGAGGCGCGGCACCTGTTCTCAGGGTGGGGCAATCAGACTTCCAGTTTCCTCCCTGCTGGCAAGCAGGGCAGGGGGGGTTGCTGGTGGATGAGGGTTAGGACATTCACTGGCCTAATGTCCTGATGCCTTGCACTTATAGCAAGGCTGCGTTGGGATTCGGGGACCCTGCGGACACCTGTTGGCATAGTGTCCTGCCTTGCCGCACTTATAGCAGGCTCTATGGAGTCTGCGGGGTGTGTGCTCTCTGGTCTGGGGTTACGACTGGGCTGTAAAGCCGCTGCTAGGAGCTGAACCTTCTGTTCAAGGCAAGCTTGCCGTCTCCTCTCTGGAGCTATAGACCTTAAGGGCTAATTTAACTAGGTCTTGTATTGGTGTCTGAGGACCATCCTCTACCTTTTGAAGTTTTTTACGAATGTCAGGAGCTGATTGAGAAATGAAATAAGATGCCAAAATGGTGGAAAGATCGGCCAATGAAAAAGGGACATGTACTCTGACTACCCCCTCCGCCCCAGCCACCTCTCGCAAAGGTGCTAACACTGTAGGAGGGTGTGGGCAGAGATAGGGGACTCAAGACAGCCAGCTGGGGGCCCCGAAGGAGGCACGGGACTGAGTGGATTATTAGTAGATAAGGAGGAGGAAGGAGGAGTCTGGATGGGGGGAGGAGGAGGAGTCTGGGCAGGAAGGGAGGGGGTGGAGAGAAGGAGTATAGGGACGAGAGCCCAAGGCCCAAAAGCCTTGTATGTAAATTTCGGACCACTTGCCTAGCGGCTGGCAGAAATTGATGAGGTCGATCAAGCCACAGTGGAAAGGAAAATTAACCGCTTCCTCCTAAGTTCTTGTTCAAGCTGTAAGGTTTTTAAATTGGCTAGGAGGCACCCTAAGGGGGTGCTCTTTGGAAATTTGGACTGGGGGTTTCCCATTTGTTTCCTCTTTACCGACACACAATGGACACAATGGAAATGGAAGTGGATCTCTGCCTGGCTTCAAAGCGTCCTTTGGAACCAGCAGAGACAGACTGGAGGCTCTTGAAGCCAAAATGGAGGGTACCTTCAGGCGGACGTCTCCGTCCTGCAAGGCTCTCCGAAGCCACGTGGTGGCTTCCAAGCCACTTGGTGGCTCAAAATGGACCTCGGACCTGCGCAGGATTTTGGCCGAGGGACACAATGGACACAATGGAAATGGAAGTGGATCTCTGCCTGGCTGCAAAGCGTCCTTTGGAACCAGCAGAGACAGACTGGAGGCTCTTGAAGCCAAAGTGGAGAGTACCTTCAGGCGGACGTCTCCGTCCTGCAAGGCTCTCCCAAGCCACTTGGTGGCTCAAAATGGACCTCGGACCTGCACAGGGTTTTGGCCGAGGGTGGTAAAGAGGAGACAAGGGCACTTACCCCAGAGAGGCCGTGAGAGTGAACGAAGCGGGTCTCAGGTCCTGGTCCGTCCACGGCGTGGAACGAGGAGGAGGAGGCTCCCCGGACCCTGGGGGCCCTGAGGAGGGGTCTCCTCCCGGGTTTCGGCACCATCTGTCTTGTTTTTCTAAGACCAGCCGAGCGGGTGCAAAAGAACCAGCGGGTAGGCAAGTGTAACAGCAAAACTGCACAGTTTATTTTGGTAACCTAAGGTGTGCGGGAGAAGTCTGTCGGCCTCCGGCAAAGGAGGCCGGCAGAGTCCCCCCGCGGTGGGGCTCTCGGACGGACTTCCCACAGTCCCGACATCCCGACAGGACTGGGGCTGTAAGAGGGCCGCATGGCTGTGAGAAGGCCGCGTGGCTCAATGGCGGAGAGCAGCTTTTCTA
>NW_022317192.1:0-2642 GCF_002776525.5 Piliocolobus tephrosceles
TAGAAAAGCTGCTCTCCGCCATTGAGCCACGCGGCCTTCTCACAGCCATGCGGCCCTCTTACAGCCCCAGTCCTGTCGGGATGTCGGGACTGTGGGAAGTCCGTCCGAGAGCCCCACCGCGGGGGGACTCTGCCGGCCTCCTTTGCCGGAGGCCGACAGACTTCTCCCGCACACCTTAGGTTACCAAAATAAACTGTGCAGTTTTGCTGTTACACTTGCCTACCCGCTGGTTCTTTTGCACCCGCTCGGCTGGTCTTAGAAAAACAAGACAGATGGTGCCGAAACCCGGGAGGAGACCCCTCCTCAGGGCCCCCAGGGTCCGGGGAGCCTCCTCCTCCTCGTTCCACGCCGTGGACGGACCAGGACCTGAGACCCGCTTCGTTCACTCTCACGGCCTCTCTGGGGTAAGTGCCCTTGTCTCCTCTTTACCACCCTCGGCCAAAACCCTGTGCAGGTCCGAGGTCCATTTTGAGCCACCAAGTGGCTTGGGAGAGCCTTGCAGGACGGAGACGTCCGCCTGAAGGTACTCTCCACTTTGGCTTCAAGAGCCTCCAGTCTGTCTCTGCTGGTTCCAAAGGACGCTTTGCAGCCAGGCAGAGATCCACTTCCATTTCCATTGTGTCCATTGTGTCCCTCGGCCAAAATCCTGCGCAGGTCCGAGGTCCATTTTGAGCCACCAAGTGGCTTGGAAGCCACCACGTGGCTTCGGAGAGCCTTGCAGGACGGAGACGTCCGCCTGAAGGTACCCTCCATTTTGGCTTCAAGAGCCTCCAGTCTGTCTCTGCTGGTTCCAAAGGACGCTTTGAAGCCAGGCAGAGATCCACTTCCATTTCCATTGTGTCCATTGTGTGTCGGTAAAGAGGAAACAAATGGGAAACCCCCAGTCCAAATTTCCAAAGAGCACCCCCTTAGGGTGCCTCCTAGCCAATTTAAAAACCTTACAGCTTGAACAAGAACTTAGGAGGAAGCGGTTAATTTTCCTTTCCACTGTGGCTTGATCGACCTCATCAATTTCTGCCAGCCGCTAGGCAAGTGGTCCGAAATTTACATACAAGGCTTTTGGGCCTTGGGCTCTCGTCCCTATACTCCTTCTCTCCACCCCCTCCCTTCCTGCCCAGACTCCTCCTCCTCCCCCCATCCAGACTCCTCCTTCCTCCTCCTTATCTACTAATAATCCACTCAGTCCCGTGCCTCCTTCGGGGCCCCCAGCTGGCTGTCTTGAGTCCCCTATCTCTGCCCACACCCTCCTACAGTGTTAGCACCTTTGCGAGAGGTGGCTGGGGCGGAGGGGGTAGTCAGAGTACATGTCCCTTTTTCATTGGCCGATCTTTCCACCATTTTGGCATCTTATTTCATTTCTCAATCAGCTCCTGACATTCGTAAAAAACTTCAAAAGGTAGAGGATGGTCCTCAGACACCAATACAAGACCTAGTTAAATTAGCCCTTAAGGTCTATAGCTCCAGAGAGGAGACGGCAAGCTTGCCTTGAACAGAAGGTTCAGCTCCTAGCAGCGGCTTTACAGCCCAGTCGTAACCCCAGACCAGAGAGCACACACCCCGCAGACTCCATAGAGCCTGCTATAAGTGCGGCAAGGCAGGACACTATGCCAACAGGTGTCCGCAGGGTCCCCGAATCCCAACGCAGCCTTGCTATAAGTGCAAGGCATCAGGACATTAGGCCAGTGAATGTCCTAACCCTCATCCACCAGCAACCCCCCCTGCCCTGCTTGCCAGCAGGGAGGAAACTGGAAGTCTGATTGCCCCACCCTGAGAACAGGTGCCGCGCCTCCACGTGACCCCCTTTCCCAGGATCCTGGGAGCTCCTTCCAGCTCCTACATCTGGATGACAACTGAAGGTGCCGAGACTCGGGGACCCCCATCACCCTCGCCGAGCCGTGGGTAACTCTCCTGGTAGCGGGTAAGACAATTAATTTTTTAATCAACAGCGAGGCTACCTATTCTGTTTTGCCGTCCTTCTCTGGACCTAGCCTTCCATCCAATATCTCTGTAGTAGGAGTAAGTGGAAAGCCATCCACTCCATGAAAAACTCCAATCCTTAATTGCTGCCTGGCCAACAAGTACTTTGCACACTCATTCCTCATTCCCAGCTAAAAAGGGCCCCTACCGAAAGCAATCAGTGGAAATCAGTTTGGCTTTCCCCCACTTGCCTCAAACTTACTAAATTTTCTTAACTATCTCATACTCCCCAACCTTGCCGGGACCTTCCTTCTGGGTTTTGCCCATATTCCAACAAATGCTTCCATTCCTCATTCCTATACTAATACTGTGCCTTATTTTATTTTTCATCCGTGCGTCCAAATACCAACCATGGGCCCCGACCTTAACGACGCCCCTTAACAGCAGGAAGTAGCCAGACAGACCACGGCGCCCCTTTATCACTATTATCAATAAAAGGTTGGACTGTTTGGACGAACGGAGGCAAGATGGTGCACTTCCGGGTTCTTCTTCACCACCAACTCTTACCGCGCGCGCGAAAATGCAGCCGGTGCCCAGGGAGGGTGCAGACCAACTGGGCATGCGCCAGGTGACGTCAATCCGAAGAGACCAAGATTTACCTGGTCGCACCTGCGGAATGCCCCTGACACGCCCATGCCCCACCTATTGCCCTCCCACTCCTAGAA
>NW_022317193.1:0-6500 GCF_002776525.5 Piliocolobus tephrosceles
GGGAATATGTTGGGAATATACTAGGCTGTTTTAGTCAGGAAACTCATGTTAAACATTTATAGAATTATTTCCTTAATAATTTCCTTTCCTTCATTTTCTCTATGTTCACTTTCTGGAATGCCTACCAGTTGATCATTTGACCTCCTGAATTGAGCTTTCAGATATTTTTTCTCTCTCTGAAATTTTCTTTTTGTCCATTTTTTTCTGAAAGATTTATTTGATTATTTTCAAACTTCATTAATTTTCTTATTTCAGCCAACATTCTTAATTTATTTTTAATTTTAATTTATTTTTAATGCTATTTCAGTAAACATAACCATTTTTTCTGGAAATATTGAAGTTGATTTTGACATTCATATGGGAAAATAAATAAGCAAGAAAAGCCAGAGAAATTCTAAGAGGAAACACATTGAGAGAGGACAAGTCCTATCAGATACTAAAACACACAAAGCATTAATAATAAAAACGGTATGATATTATGCATGAAAGACAGACAGATACATGGAGTAGAATGGAAGGCCCAGAGATAGATTCAACTTTACAGAGAAATTTAATATATGACAAAGGTGTCATCTCCAATCCATGGAATAAAGACCAACTTTTTAGCAAAAGGTATTGGGGTAACTGGTCAGCCATTTGAAATAAGATAGAGCTAGATCCACACTTCACACCATATGGCCAGGTAGACTCAAAATGGATCAAATATTTAAATGTAAATAATTAAACTGCAAAATATATGAATATCTAATAAAAGAGAATAGGGTAAACTCTTTAAGGGACAGAGAAGGCATTTTTAATTATGATTCAGAATTCAGAAGTCATCAGAGAAAAGATTGATAACCACATAAAATAGCAAAGACTTTTACATGACAAAAACATCAAAAGTGCAATCAAAAGACAGAGTAGGAAAACATTTGTAAATTGTATCACAAAGAGCTAATCACCCTTTATAGTGTTCCTAAAAATCGAGACAAAAATAAAAAGCAGAAGCAATGGAGAGTTCATGGAAGAAAGAACTACAAATGACCCTTAAACATATAAAAAATGAACAATTTCACTTATAATAAGAAAAATATAGATACAAACTATACCAAGCTGCCATTTTTTCCCTAATATGGTGGGGGGGGGGGGGAAAGAATCCTGAATATTTGACATCACATTTTTTTGGGAAGGCTGAAGAGAAATAGGCACTCTTGTATTTTCTTTTTCTATCTTTCTTTATTTTCTTCTTCTTATTTTTTTTAATGAGACCGAGTCTCCCTCTGTCACCCAGGCTGGAGTTCAGTGGCATGATCTCGGCGGCTCACTGCAACCTCTGCCTCCCGGGTTCAAGCGATTCTCTTGCCTCAGCCTCCTGAGTAGCTGGGATTACAGGTGCCCACCACCATGCCCAGCTACTTCTTGTATTTTTAGTAGAGATGGCATTTCACCATGTTGGCCAGGCTGGTCTTGTATTTTCTTATTGCAAAACCATACAACTCCTTATGGAGGGGAATCTGGCACTAGCTACCAAAAATAAAGACATATTTTCCGCCCTGAGAATATATCCTACACAATCTTGTACATAAGTATGAAAGAACATATGTATGAGTCTATTCATCGTGGCATAATATGCAAAATTTAAAGATTATAAACAACCCAGGCATCAAGTAGTCAAATACTGGCTGAACAAACTAGGGTACACCAATTTGATGGAGCTGTAAAAAGAAATATGGTAGATCTCATGCTGATGCAGAGATCACAGACTGTATTGTTAAGAGATGAAAGCAAAATTCGGAACACTGTACAGAATATTATTTGATTGAATGTATATAGTACGCTACCTTTAGTGTAAAAAGGAGGGAATAAGAATATATATTGTATTTGGGCTGGATGTGGTGGCTCATGTCTGTAGGAGACCGAGGTGGGTGGATCACTTTTGGTCAGGAATTTAAGACAGCCTGGCCAACATGTCCAAACTCCATCTCTACTAAAAATACAAAAAAAAATTAGCCAAGCATGGTGGTGCATGCCTGTGGTCCCAGACACTTGGGTGGCTGAGGCAGGAGAACTGCTGAGCCCAAGACTGCAGTGAGCTGAGATTGTGCCACTGCACCCCAGCCTGGGTGACAGAGCAAGACTCTGTCTCAAAAAAAAAAAAAAAAAAAAAAAAGGAATATATATTGTACTTAAAGAAATACTAGAAATGAGAAACTCATAAAAATACTCTTTTTGGAGGAATAATTAAACAATATTTGATTTCTCTAAGGATGTTACATAGATTTGAGTAAGTTGTGCATTTTTTTATTTTTCTGTGTCCTGAATTATTTACTTTGGTCTTTGTATCAGTTAAGGAGTTTGTTTTTCTCTTATTACAAGAAATACAGTAATAGGTAGATGTCGGCATTGGTTAATGACAACCAGATATTGGCTGGTAGCACTAGAGTACTTTTGGCTTTTTCCTCATGACCATAATATTGTTTCCATAGCTCCAAGCATCATATCTGCATTCATAGCAAGAAAAAATAATGGAAAAGGGAGTGCCAGCCATTTCTGGCGTGACCCAATGATGATTCATCATCTAGAACAGGGCACATTACTACCTTGAATACATTTAGGGCTTTGTTAAAACAAAGAAATGAGACCAGCAGGATAGGCTATAGTCTATCTCCGTCATATTGGGGGATTTCCCTCCTAAATCACTGGTTGTCCATTTTTATCCAGGAGTGAGGCATCAAAAATTGCTGGCGGGAAGCAATCTTTCATTGGGTGAGGCTTACTGGAGGGCAGGCCTCTTGCTAGGTTGATCAACCAGAGGGTCTGCCCTCTTTTTTTGCAGAATCCCAAATATCAATTCCCAAAGTACTGGGAATACAGACGTGAGCCACCACACCCAGCCCAAATACAATATATATTCTGATATTTGAGGTGGTTTCTGTGTCCCCAGTCAGTTTCTAGAGAGAGAAATTCTTCCCTGCAAGTCTGCCTTGGGGCAGGGGAGGCTGGGGAGCATGCAAGATGGAGGGGCTCAGGGGTCAGACTATTCCAATCCCCAGCTTTCAGAATCATTAGATTGAGCAGACGATCAATTCCCCTGATGAGAAACCCAAGCCCCAAGACTGTCCCCCAGTTCCCGGTATCTTTAAGGCAGTGGTTTTCAACTGGGAATGATTTTGTTCCCCAGGTAAGGTTGCCAGATTTAGCACATAAAAATACAAGGTGCCCAATTAAATTTGTATTTCAGATAAATAATGTGATATTTGGAACGTCCTTATGCAAACACATTTTCTGTTGTTTTCTGAAATTTAAATTTAACTGAGCACCGTGTATTTTTATGTGCTAAATCTGGCAACCTTACCTGGGGAACAAAATCATTCCCAGTTGAAAACCACTGCCTTAAAGATACCGGGAACTGGGGGACAGTCTTGGGGCTTGGGTTTCTCATCAGGGGAATTGATCGTCTGCTCAATCTAATGATTCTGAAAGCCGGGGATTGGAATAGTCTGACCCCTGAGCCCCTCCATCTTGCATGCTCCCCAGCCTCCCCTGCCCCAAGGCAGACTTGCAGGGAAGAATTTCTCTCTCTAGAAACTGACTGGGGACACAGAAACCACCTCAAATATCAGAATATATATTGTATTTGGGCTGGGTGTGGTGGCTCACGTCTGTATTCCCAGTACTTTGGGAATTGATATTTGGGATTCTGCAAAAAAAGAGGGCAGACCCTCTGGTTGATCAACCTAGCAAGAGGCCTGCCCTCCAGTAAGCCTCACCCAATGAAAGATTGCTTCCCGCCAGCAATTTTTGATGCCTCACTCCTGGATAAAAATGGACAACCAGTGATTTAGGAGGGAAATCCCCCAATATGACGGAGATAGACTATAGCCTATCCTGCTGGTCTCATTTCTTTGTTTTAACAAAGCCCTAAATGTATTCAAGGTAGTAATGTGCCCTGTTCTAGATGATGAATCATCATTGGGTCACGCCAGAAATGGCTGGCACTCCCTTTTCCATTATTTTTTCTTGCTATGAATGCAGATATGATGCTTGGAGCTATGGAAACAATATTATGGTCATGAGGAAAAAGCCAAAAGTACTCTAGTGCTACCAGCCAATATCTGGTTGTCATTAACCAATGCCAACATCTACCTATTACTGTATTTCTTGTAATAAGAGAAAAACAAACTCCTTAACTGATACAAAGACCAAAGTAAATAATTCAGGACACAGAAAAATAAAAAAATGCACAACTTACTCAAATCTATGTAACATCCTTAGAGAAATCAAATATTGTTTAATTATTCCTCCAAAAAGAGTATTTTTATGAGTTTCTCATTTCTAGTATTTCTTTAAGTACAATATATATTCCTTTTTTTTTTTTTTTTTTTTTTTTGAGACAGAGTCTTGCTCTGTCACCCAGGCTGGGGTGCAGTGGCACAATCTCAGCTCACTGCAGTCTTGGGCTCAGCAGTTCTCCTGCCTCAGCCACCCAAGTGTCTGGGACCACAGGCATGCACCACCATGCTTGGCTAATTTTTTTTTGTATTTTTAGTAGAGATGGAGTTTGGACATGTTGGCCAGGCTGTCTTAAATTCCTGACCAAAAGTGATCCACCCACCTCGGTCTCCTACAGACATGAGCCACCACATCCAGCCCAAATACAATATATATTCTTATTCCCTCCTTTTTACACTAAAGGTAGCGTACTATATACATTCAATCAAATAATATTCTGTACAGTGTTGCGAATTTTGCTTTCATCTCTTAACAATACAGTCTGTGATCTCTGCATCAGCATGAGATCTACCATATTTCTTTTTACAGCTCCATCAAATTGGTGTACCCTAGTTTGTTCAGCCAGTATTTGACTACTTGATGCCTGGGTTGTTTATAATCTTTAAATTTTGCATATTATGCCACGATGAATAGACTCATACGTATGTTCTTTCATACTTATGTACAAGATTGTGTAGGATATATTCTCAGGGCGGAAAATATGTCTTTATTTTTGGTAGCTAGTGCCAGATTCCCCTCCATAAGGAGTTGTATGGTTTTGCAATAAGAAAATACAAGACCAGCCTGGCCAACATGGTGAAATGCCATCTCTACTAAAAATACAAGAAGTAGCTGGGCATGGTGGTGGGCACCTGTAATCCCAGCTACTCAGGAGGCTGAGGCAAGAGAATCGCTTGAACCCGGGAGGCAGAGGTTGCAGTGAGCCGCCGAGATCATGCCACTGAACTCCAGCCTGGGTGACAGAGGGAGACTCGGTCTCATTAAAAAAAATAAGAAGAAGAAAATAAAGAAAGATAGAAAAAGAAAATACAAGAGTGCCTATTTCTCTTCAGCCTTCCCAAAAAAATGTGATGTCAAATATTCAGGATTCTTTCCCCCCCCCCCCCACCATATTAGGGAAAAAATGGCAGCTTGGTATAGTTTGTATCTATATTTTTCTTATTATAAGTGAAATTGTTCATTTTTTATATGTTTAAGGGTCATTTGTAGTTCTTTCTTCCATGAACTCTCCATTGCTTCTGCTTTTTATTTTTGTCTCGATTTTTAGGAACACTATAAAGGGTGATTAGCTCTTTGTGATACAATTTACAAATGTTTTCCTACTCTGTCTTTTGATTGCACTTTTGATGTTTTTGTCATGTAAAAGTCTTTGCTATTTTATGTGGTTATCAATCTTTTCTCTGATGACTTCTGAATTCTGAATCATAATTAAAAATGCCTTCTCTGTCCCTTAAAGAGTTTACCCTATTCTCTTTTATTAGATATTCATATATTTTGCAGTTTAATTATTTACATTTAAATATTTGATCCATTTTGAGTCTACCTGGCCATATGGTGTGAAGTGTGGATCTAGCTCTATCTTATTTCAAATGGCTGACCAGTTACCCCAATACCTTTTGCTAAAAAGTTGGTCTTTATTCCATGGATTGGAGATGACACCTTTGTCATATATTAAATTTCTCTGTAAAGTTGAATCTATCTCTGGGCCTTCCATTCTACTCCATGTATCTGTCTGTCTTTCATGCATAATATCATACCGTTTTTATTATTAATGCTTTGTGTGTTTTAGTATCTGATAGGACTTGTCCTCTCTCAATGTGTTTCCTCTTAGAATTTCTCTGGCTTTTCTTGCTTATTTATTTTCCCATATGAATGTCAAAATCAACTTCAATATTTCCAGAAAAAATGGTTATGTTTACTGAAATAGCATTAAAAATAAATTAAAATTAAAAATAAATTAAGAATGTTGGCTGAAATAAGAAAATTAATGAAGTTTGAAAATAATCAAATAAATCTTTCAGAAAAAAATGGACAAAAAGAAAATTTCAGAGAGAGAAAAAATATCTGAAAGCTCAATTCAGGAGGTCAAATGATCAACTGGTAGGCATTCCAGAAAGTGAACATAGAGAAAATGAAGGAAAGGAAATTATTAAGGAAATAATTCTATAAATGTTTAACATGAGTTTCCTGACTAAAACAGCCTAGTATATTCCCAACATATTCCC
>NW_022317194.1:0-6500 GCF_002776525.5 Piliocolobus tephrosceles
GGGAATATGTTGGGAATATACTAGGCTGTTTTAGTCAGGAAACTCATGTTAAACATTTATAGAATTATTTCCTTAATAATTTCCTTTCCTTCATTTTCTCTATGTTCACTTTCTGGAATGCCTACCAGTTGATCATTTGACCTCCTGAATTGAGCTTTCAGATATTTTTTCTCTCTCTGAAATTTTCTTTTTGTCCATTTTTTTCTGAAAGATTTATTTGATTATTTTCAAACTTCATTAATTTTCTTATTTCAGCCAACATTCTTAATTTATTTTTAATTTTAATTTATTTTTAATGCTATTTCAGTAAACATAACCATTTTTTCTGGAAATATTGAAGTTGATTTTGACATTCATATGGGAAAATAAATAAGCAAGAAAAGCCAGAGAAATTCTAAGAGGAAACACATTGAGAGAGGACAAGTCCTATCAGATACTAAAACACACAAAGCATTAATAATAAAAACGGTATGATATTATGCATGAAAGACAGACAGATACATGGAGTAGAATGGAAGGCCCAGAGATAGATTCAACTTTACAGAGAAATTTAATATATGACAAAGGTGTCATCTCCAATCCATGGAATAAAGACCAACTTTTTAGCAAAAGGTATTGGGGTAACTGGTCAGCCATTTGAAATAAGATAGAGCTAGATCCACACTTCACACCATATGGCCAGGTAGACTCAAAATGGATCAAATATTTAAATGTAAATAATTAAACTGCAAAATATATGAATATCTAATAAAAGAGAATAGGGTAAACTCTTTAAGGGACAGAGAAGGCATTTTTAATTATGATTCAGAATTCAGAAGTCATCAGAGAAAAGATTGATAACCACATAAAATAGCAAAGACTTTTACATGACAAAAACATCAAAAGTGCAATCAAAAGACAGAGTAGGAAAACATTTGTAAATTGTATCACAAAGAGCTAATCACCCTTTATAGTGTTCCTAAAAATCGAGACAAAAATAAAAAGCAGAAGCAATGGAGAGTTCATGGAAGAAAGAACTACAAATGACCCTTAAACATATAAAAAATGAACAATTTCACTTATAATAAGAAAAATATAGATACAAACTATACCAAGCTGCCATTTTTTCCCTAATATGGTGGGGGGGGGGGGGAAAGAATCCTGAATATTTGACATCACATTTTTTTGGGAAGGCTGAAGAGAAATAGGCACTCTTGTATTTTCTTTTTCTATCTTTCTTTATTTTCTTCTTCTTATTTTTTTTAATGAGACCGAGTCTCCCTCTGTCACCCAGGCTGGAGTTCAGTGGCATGATCTCGGCGGCTCACTGCAACCTCTGCCTCCCGGGTTCAAGCGATTCTCTTGCCTCAGCCTCCTGAGTAGCTGGGATTACAGGTGCCCACCACCATGCCCAGCTACTTCTTGTATTTTTAGTAGAGATGGCATTTCACCATGTTGGCCAGGCTGGTCTTGTATTTTCTTATTGCAAAACCATACAACTCCTTATGGAGGGGAATCTGGCACTAGCTACCAAAAATAAAGACATATTTTCCGCCCTGAGAATATATCCTACACAATCTTGTACATAAGTATGAAAGAACATACGTATGAGTCTATTCATCGTGGCATAATATGCAAAATTTAAAGATTATAAACAACCCAGGCATCAAGTAGTCAAATACTGGCTGAACAAACTAGGGTACACCAATTTGATGGAGCTGTAAAAAGAAATATGGTAGATCTCATGCTGATGCAGAGATCACAGACTGTATTGTTAAGAGATGAAAGCAAAATTCGCAACACTGTACAGAATATTATTTGATTGAATGTATATAGTACGCTACCTTTAGTGTAAAAAGGAGGGAATAAGAATATATATTGTATTTGGGCTGGATGTGGTGGCTCATGTCTGTAGGAGACCGAGGTGGGTGGATCACTTTTGGTCAGGAATTTAAGACAGCCTGGCCAACATGTCCAAACTCCATCTCTACTAAAAATACAAAAAAAAATTAGCCAAGCATGGTGGTGCATGCCTGTGGTCCCAGACACTTGGGTGGCTGAGGCAGGAGAACTGCTGAGCCCAAGACTGCAGTGAGCTGAGATTGTGCCACTGCACCCCAGCCTGGGTGACAGAGCAAGACTCTGTCTCAAAAAAAAAAAAAAAAAAAAAAAAGGAATATATATTGTACTTAAAGAAATACTAGAAATGAGAAACTCATAAAAATACTCTTTTTGGAGGAATAATTAAACAATATTTGATTTCTCTAAGGATGTTACATAGATTTGAGTAAGTTGTGCATTTTTTTATTTTTCTGTGTCCTGAATTATTTACTTTGGTCTTTGTATCAGTTAAGGAGTTTGTTTTTCTCTTATTACAAGAAATACAGTAATAGGTAGATGTTGGCATTGGTTAATGACAACCAGATATTGGCTGGTAGCACTAGAGTACTTTTGGCTTTTTCCTCATGACCATAATATTGTTTCCATAGCTCCAAGCATCATATCTGCATTCATAGCAAGAAAAAATAATGGAAAAGGGAGTGCCAGCCATTTCTGGCGTGACCCAATGATGATTCATCATCTAGAACAGGGCACATTACTACCTTGAATACATTTAGGGCTTTGTTAAAACAAAGAAATGAGACCAGCAGGATAGGCTATAGTCTATCTCCGTCATATTGGGGGATTTCCCTCCTAAATCACTGGTTGTCCATTTTTATCCAGGAGTGAGGCATCAAAAATTGCTGGCGGGAAGCAATCTTTCATTGGGTGAGGCTTACTGGAGGGCAGGCCTCTTGCTAGGTTGATCAACCAGAGGGTCTGCCCTCTTTTTTTGCAGAATCCCAAATATCAATTCCCAAAGTACTGGGAATACAGACGTGAGCCACCACACCCAGCCCAAATACAATATATATTCTGATATTTGAGGTGGTTTCTGTGTCCCCAGTCAGTTTCTAGAGAGAGAAATTCTTCCCTGCAAGTCTGCCTTGGGGCAGGGGAGGCTGGGGAGCATGCAAGATGGAGGGGCTCAGGGGTCAGACTATTCCAATCCCCGGCTTTCAGAATCATTAGATTGAGCAGACGATCAATTCCCCTGATGAGAAACCCAAGCCCCAAGACTGTCCCCCAGTTCCCGGTATCTTTAAGGCAGTGGTTTTCAACTGGGAATGATTTTGTTCCCCAGGTAAGGTTGCCAGATTTAGCACATAAAAATACACGGTGCTCAGTTAAATTTAAATTTCAGAAAACAACAGAAAATGTGTTTGCATAAGGACGTTCCAAATATCACATTATTTATCTGAAATACAAATTTAATTGGGCACCTTGTATTTTTATGTGCTAAATCTGGC
Organism: Piliocolobus tephrosceles; assembly: GCF_002776525.5. Lineage (NCBI taxonomy): Eukaryota > Metazoa > Chordata > Mammalia > Primates > Cercopithecidae > Piliocolobus > Piliocolobus tephrosceles. The sequence continues at coordinate 3,330 of NW_022317194.1, forward strand.
AACCTTACCTGGGGAACAAAATCATTCCCAGTTGAAAACCACTGCCTTAAAGATACCGGGAACTGGGGGACAGTCTTGGGGCTTGGGTTTCTCATCAGGGGAATTGATCGTCTGCTCAATCTAATGATTCTGAAAGCTGGGGATTGGAATAGTCTGACCCCTGAGCCCCTCCATCTTGCATGCTCCCCAGCCTCCCCTGCCCCAAGGCAGACTTGCAGGGAAGAATTTCTCTCTCTAGAAACTGACTGGGGACACAGAAACCACCTCAAATATCAGAATATATATTGTATTTGGGCTGGGTGTGGTGGCTCACGTCTGTATTCCCAGTACTTTGGGAATTGATATTTGGGATTCTGCAAAAAAAGAGGGCAGACCCTCTGGTTGATCAACCTAGCAAGAGGCCTGCCCTCCAGTAAGCCTCACCCAATGAAAGATTGCTTCCCGCCAGCAATTTTTGATGCCTCACTCCTGGATAAAAATGGACAACCAGTGATTTAGGAGGGAAATCCCCCAATATGACGGAGATAGACTATAGCCTATCCTGCTGGTCTCATTTCTTTGTTTTAACAAAGCCCTAAATGTATTCAAGGTAGTAATGTGCCCTGTTCTAGATGATGAATCATCATTGGGTCACGCCAGAAATGGCTGGCACTCCCTTTTCCATTATTTTTTCTTGCTATGAATGCAGATATGATGCTTGGAGCTATGGAAACAATATTATGGTCATGAGGAAAAAGCCAAAAGTACTCTAGTGCTACCAGCCAATATCTGGTTGTCATTAACCAATGCCGACATCTACCTATTACTGTATTTCTTGTAATAAGAGAAAAACAAACTCCTTAACTGATACAAAGACCAAAGTAAATAATTCAGGACACAGAAAAATAAAAAAATGCACAACTTACTCAAATCTATGTAACATCCTTAGAGAAATCAAATATTGTTTAATTATTCCTCCAAAAAGAGTATTTTTATGAGTTTCTCATTTCTAGTATTTCTTTAAGTACAATATATATTCCTTTTTTTTTTTTTTTTTTTTTTTTGAGACAGAGTCTTGCTCTGTCACCCAGGCTGGGGTGCAGTGGCACAATCTCAGCTCACTGCAGTCTTGGGCTCAGCAGTTCTCCTGCCTCAGCCACCCAAGTGTCTGGGACCACAGGCATGCACCACCATGCTTGGCTAATTTTTTTTTGTATTTTTAGTAGAGATGGAGTTTGGACATGTTGGCCAGGCTGTCTTAAATTCCTGACCAAAAGTGATCCACCCACCTCGGTCTCCTACAGACATGAGCCACCACATCCAGCCCAAATACAATATATATTCTTATTCCCTCCTTTTTACACTAAAGGTAGCGTACTATATACATTCAATCAAATAATATTCTGTACAGTGTTCCGAATTTTGCTTTCATCTCTTAACAATACAGTCTGTGATCTCTGCATCAGCATGAGATCTACCATATTTCTTTTTACAGCTCCATCAAATTGGTGTACCCTAGTTTGTTCAGCCAGTATTTGACTACTTGATGCCTGGGTTGTTTATAATCTTTAAATTTTGCATATTATGCCACGATGAATAGACTCATACATATGTTCTTTCATACTTATGTACAAGATTGTGTAGGATATATTCTCAGGGCGGAAAATATGTCTTTATTTTTGGTAGCTAGTGCCAGATTCCCCTCCATAAGGAGTTGTATGGTTTTGCAATAAGAAAATACAAGACCAGCCTGGCCAACATGGTGAAATGCCATCTCTACTAAAAATACAAGAAGTAGCTGGGCATGGTGGTGGGCACCTGTAATCCCAGCTACTCAGGAGGCTGAGGCAAGAGAATCGCTTGAACCCGGGAGGCAGAGGTTGCAGTGAGCCGCCGAGATCATGCCACTGAACTCCAGCCTGGGTGACAGAGGGAGACTCGGTCTCATTAAAAAAAATAAGAAGAAGAAAATAAAGAAAGATAGAAAAAGAAAATACAAGAGTGCCTATTTCTCTTCAGCCTTCCCAAAAAAATGTGATGTCAAATATTCAGGATTCTTTCCCCCCCCCCCCCACCATATTAGGGAAAAAATGGCAGCTTGGTATAGTTTGTATCTATATTTTTCTTATTATAAGTGAAATTGTTCATTTTTTATATGTTTAAGGGTCATTTGTAGTTCTTTCTTCCATGAACTCTCCATTGCTTCTGCTTTTTATTTTTGTCTCGATTTTTAGGAACACTATAAAGGGTGATTAGCTCTTTGTGATACAATTTACAAATGTTTTCCTACTCTGTCTTTTGATTGCACTTTTGATGTTTTTGTCATGTAAAAGTCTTTGCTATTTTATGTGGTTATCAATCTTTTCTCTGATGACTTCTGAATTCTGAATCATAATTAAAAATGCCTTCTCTGTCCCTTAAAGAGTTTACCCTATTCTCTTTTATTAGATATTCATATATTTTGCAGTTTAATTATTTACATTTAAATATTTGATCCATTTTGAGTCTACCTGGCCATATGGTGTGAAGTGTGGATCTAGCTCTATCTTATTTCAAATGGCTGACCAGTTACCCCAATACCTTTTGCTAAAAAGTTGGTCTTTATTCCATGGATTGGAGATGACACCTTTGTCATATATTAAATTTCTCTGTAAAGTTGAATCTATCTCTGGGCCTTCCATTCTACTCCATGTATCTGTCTGTCTTTCATGCATAATATCATACCGTTTTTATTATTAATGCTTTGTGTGTTTTAGTATCTGATAGGACTTGTCCTCTCTCAATGTGTTTCCTCTTAGAATTTCTCTGGCTTTTCTTGCTTATTTATTTTCCCATATGAATGTCAAAATCAACTTCAATATTTCCAGAAAAAATGGTTATGTTTACTGAAATAGCATTAAAAATAAATTAAAATTAAAAATAAATTAAGAATGTTGGCTGAAATAAGAAAATTAATGAAGTTTGAAAATAATCAAATAAATCTTTCAGAAAAAAATGGACAAAAAGAAAATTTCAGAGAGAGAAAAAATATCTGAAAGCTCAATTCAGGAGGTCAAATGATCAACTGGTAGGCATTCCAGAAAGTGAACATAGAGAAAATGAAGGAAAGGAAATTATTAAGGAAATAATTCTATAAATGTTTAACATGAGTTTCCTGACTAAAACAGCCTAGTATATTCCCAACATATTCCC
>NW_022317195.1:0-1679 GCF_002776525.5 Piliocolobus tephrosceles
AAAAAAAATTGAAAATAAAACGTTAACATATATTGAATATTCATTTTTTAATTTAGTTACAAAGATGAAAATTAAAAAACTTAATATATATTTTTAAATATTTACAAAAGTTTTAATTAAAAGTAAATTTATTTATGTACGTATATATATATCTTTACTTGTAAATTATTAAAAAAATTTATGAATTTATTTTTTATATTCCTTTTAAAATATAATTTTTTTTTTTAAATTATAATTTTTTTTTTATTATAAAAATTAATATTATCTGTTTGTAAATGTTTTTAAAAAATTTTATTATTATTTATGTTCAATTTGTTTTTCTGTTGTCAACTTTTTTTATTTTTTAGCTAACTTTGTTTTTTCGTTGTTATATTTTTTTTTTTTTTTTAGCTAGCTTTTTTTTTTTTTTTAGCGAGCTTTTTTTTTTGTTTTTTTATTTTAGCTAGCTCGCTAAATATATAGCTTTTATATGTTTTTATTTTTTTTCCAGCTTGATAAATATATAGCGTTTATATATTTTTTTTTTTTTATCTAGCTCGCTAAATATATAGCTTTTATATGTTTGTTTTTTTTTTAGCTAGCTCGCTAAATATATAGCTTTTATATGTTTTTATTTTTTAGCTAACTTTGTTTTTTAGTTGTTATATATTTTTTTTTTTTTTTTTTAGCTAGCTTTTATTGGTTTTTATTTTGTAGCTAGCTTTTATTTTTTTATTTTCTTTTGCTAGCTTGCTAAATATATAGCATTTATATGTTTTTATTTTTTTTAACTAGCTTGCTGTCATATTATAATAGTGAAAAATAAAAAATAAAAAAAAAAGTTTACATGTATAAGTTACCATTATATGCCTTAAATAATGAAAAAAAAACATACGTATATTTTATTAGTGTTAGTAATGTGAGTATTGCTAGTAATGTATGTAATATAACTTAAAGTTAATTATGTTATTACAATATGTATTATTTAATTAGTTATGCAACAGTTCATACTATGAATTTAGGCGAACTTTATTTGGATATGCATCTTAATAGATACAGTATTTCTCATGCTATCAAAAATATATTCAAATCAAATGGAAATATATATATATATATATAGTGTATAAATTGAATAATCTAATAAATGTTTAAAAAAAAAAAAGAAGAAGAAGCTTATTATTACATCTATTCAGTTTCAAGTATAGTGCTCAGATAATTAACAATTGTTTTAATTATTCTATCATTTTTTGAAAATGTTTTACCTATGATATCATTTCCTAATTTTTGTTTGTTTAAAATAAGTCGCAACTGTGTAAGATCTGTTGTTAATTTAGGTTCTAAAACTGTTGAAAAAGATAATAAATCTTTGTATACATCTTCTATAGTATTTTTATGATTCTGATCAAATTTATCGCCAAATGCTTCTGTCCATGATCGTATTATTTTTAATAAATCTACAAAGGTATGTTTTATTGTGTCATATATTAAAGCATCATTTGTTACTGAATAAGCTTTGCCAAAATACATTTTGGTTGCTGGTTTTATAAAGGGAACAAAAGACAGAATGGCAGTTAGGAAGTAATTTCTTATATCTGGTTTCTTAAAAGTAATTAAGAATCGGTCGTGCAGATAAAAAACTAACAGTCCATTTAAAGTATTTATAAAATAATCATTAGAAAGTATTAAAACAATATCTACAT
>NW_022317196.1:0-1679 GCF_002776525.5 Piliocolobus tephrosceles
ATGTAGATATTGTTTTAATACTTTCTAATGATTATTTTATAAATACTTTAAATGGACTGTTAGTTTTTTATCTGCACGACCGATTCTTAATTACTTTTAAGAAACCAGATATAAGAAATTACTTCCTAACTGCCATTCTGTCTTTTGTTCCCTTTATAAAACCAGCAACCAAAATGTATTTTGGCAAAGCTTATTCAGTAACAAATGATGCTTTAATATATGACACAATAAAACATACCTTTGTAGATTTATTAAAAATAATACGATCATGGACAGAAGCATTTGGCGATAAATTTGATCAGAATCATAAAAATACTATAGAAGATGTATACAAAGATTTATTATCTTTTTCAACAGTTTTAGAACCTAAATTAACAACAGATCTTACACAGTTGCGACTTATTTTAAACAAACAAAAATTAGGAAATGATATCATAGGTAAAACATTTTCAAAAAATGATAGAATAATTAAAACAATTGTTAATTATCTGAGCACTATACTTGAAACTGAATAGATGTAATAATAAGCTTCTTCTTCTTTTTTTTTTTTAAACATTTATTAGATTATTCAATTTATACACTATATATATATATATATATTTCCATTTGATTTGAATATATTTTTGATAGCATGAGAAATACTGTATCTATTAAGATGCATATCCAAATAAAGTTCGCCTAAATTCATAGTATGAACTGTTGCATAACTAATTAAATAATACATATTGTAATAACATAATTAACTTTAAGTTATATTACATACATTACTAGCAATACTCACATTACTAACACTAATAAAATATACGTATGTTTTTTTTTCATTATTTAAGGCATATAATGGTAACTTATACATGTAAACTTTTTTTTTTATTTTTTATTTTTCACTATTATAATATGACAGCAAGCTAGTTAAAAAAAATAAAAACATATAAATGCTATATATTTAGCAAGCTAGCAAAAGAAAATAAAAAAATAAAAGCTAGCTACAAAATAAAAACCAATAAAAGCTAGCTAAAAAAAAAAAAAAAAAATATATAACAACTAAAAAACAAAGTTAGCTAAAAAATAAAAACATATAAAAGCTATATATTTAGCGAGCTAGCTAAAAAAAAAACAAACATATAAAAGCTATATATTTAGCGAGCTAGATAAAAAAAAAAAAATATATAAACGCTATATATTTATCAAGCTGGAAAAAAAATAAAAACATATAAAAGCTATATATTTAGCGAGCTAGCTAAAATAAAAAAACAAAAAAAAAAGCTCGCTAAAAAAAAAAAAAAAGCTAGCTAAAAAAAAAAAAAAAATATAACAACGAAAAAACAAAGTTAGCTAAAAAATAAAAAAAGTTGACAACAGAAAAACAAATTGAACATAAATAATAATAAAATTTTTTAAAAACATTTACAAACAGATAATATTAATTTTTATAATAAAAAAAAAATTATAATTTAAAAAAAAAAATTATATTTTAAAAGGAATATAAAAAATAAATTCATAAATTTTTTTAATAATTTACAAGTAAAGATATATATATACGTACATAAATAAATTTACTTTTAATTAAAACTTTTGTAAATATTTAAAAATATATATTAAGTTTTTTAATTTTCATCTTTGTAACTAAATTAAAAAATGAATATTCAATATATGTTAACGTTTTATTTTCAATTTTTTTT
>NW_022317197.1:0-1044 GCF_002776525.5 Piliocolobus tephrosceles
TAACCAGCTTGATAAATATATAACTTTTATATGTTTTTATTTTTTTTCTAGCTTGATAAATTTATAGCGTTTATATATTTTTTTTTTTTAGCTAGCTCGCTAAATATATAGCTTTTATATGTTTGTTTTTTTTTAGCTAGCTTGCTGTCGTATTATAATAATGAAAAATAAAAAATAAAAAAAAAGTTTACATGTATAAGTTACCATTATGTGCCTTAAATAATGAAAAAAAACATACTTATATTTTATTAGTGTTAGTAATGTAGGTAATGTTAGTAATATAACTTAAAGTTAATAATGTTATTATAATATGTATTATTTAATTAGTTATGCAACAGTTCATACTATGAATTTAGGCGAACTTTATTTGGATATGCATCTTAATAGATACATTATTTCTCATGCTATCGAAAATATATTCAAATCAAATGGAAATATATATATATATATATATATATAGTGTATAAATTGAATAATCTAATAAATGTTTAAAAAAAAAAAAAAGAAGAAGAAGAAAAAGCTTATTATTACATCTATTTAGTTTGAAGTATAATTCTCAGATAATTAACAATTGTTTCAATTGTTTATCATTTTTTAAAAAATTTCTACGCATGATATCATTTCCTAATTTTTGTTTTTTTAAAATAAGTTTCAACTGTGTAAGATCTGTAGTTAATTTCGGTTCTAAAACTGTTGAAAAAGATAATAAATCTTTGTATACCCTTTCTATAGCTGTTTCATACGGCTGTTCATATTCATTTTCATTTACTTTTGTCCATGATAGTATTATATTTAATAAATCTACAAAAGTTTGTTTTATTGTGGCATGTATTATATTACTCGGTGTTACTGCATAAGCTTTTCCAAAATACATTTTGGTTGCTGGTTTTATAAAGGGAACAAAAGACAGAATGGCAATTAGGAAGTAATCTCTTATACCTAGATCATTATCAAAAAATGTGAATCGGTTCAGATGAAATACTAACAGTTCATTTATAGTATTTATAAAATAATCATTAGAAAGTATTAAAACAATATCTACAT
>NW_022317198.1:0-25644 GCF_002776525.5 Piliocolobus tephrosceles
CCCAAGGGCACATGGCTCTCAATGTCAGAGGACCCAGGCTTCCAAATGGCCTATCCAGGCTCACACGACTCTTCAGTCACACGCACGTCATGCTACGGAGACAGGACTAACCTGGGGGGCTTGGTAAACATGATGCACGCTGTTTTTATGGAGGCCTCGGGCATGAACGTTACAATCCACGGCTCGGGGTTCTGTGGAGAGGCACTGTCTGTTCTCTGGGGCACTTCAGTGTGCTTTGTAGAAATCATGGAACTATAAAATGTCAGAGCCGGGGGCACCCTGGAGCTTGTCGAGTCAGTCCCTTATTTTCAGGTGAGGACACTGCAGGGCATGGCTGCTGTGCAGGGTTTGAGGAGGGACAAATGGGATGATTTGGGAAACTAATTTACAGTGTCCCCCATGCTTCCCAGTACTCCCCAGACTGAGCACTTCAGGAGTCCCAATAAAGGTAATAGCTCAGATTTACCTGGCCTGGGCCTCACCTGTCTATGCCAAGACTTAGGCCCCTGATAAGCCTCCTTCCTTCCTTCCCTCTTTCCTTCCCTCCCTTGTTCCTCCCTTTCTCCTTCCTTCCCTCCTTCCTTACTTCCTCTTTCTTTCCTTCCCTCCTTTTGTCCCTCCCTCTCTCCTTCCTTCCTTCCTTCCCTCCTTCCTTTTCTTCCCTCCCTCACTTCCTTTCTTCCCTCCCTCCTTCATTCCTTCCTTCCCTCCCTCATTCCTTCCTTCCTTCCTCCCTTCCCCCCTCCATTCCTCCTTCCTTCCTTCCCTCTTTCCTTCCCTCCCTCTGTTCCTCCCTTCCCTCCTTCCTTCCTTCTTTCTTTCCTTCCTTCCTTCTTCTTTCTTTCATTTTGGTTTTTCTTCACCTCCCACACCGCCTAAGAAGTCCCTCCTTCTTATCGCACTGACACACCTCCAGGGACCCTGAGGGCTTTCTCCCATATGCTCATGAGCAGTTCCACTGCCTCCCCACTGGACAAGGAGCCCCCTGGGTGAGATGAAAGGCTGGCGTGTGGGGACAGGATCCAGGAAATATGACTTCCCTTTATGTTGTCACTTTGGGAACAGGGTCCTAGAGCAGAGGTTGCAATGGGAAAATTCTAGCAGCTTTTACTTACTGCCTTCTCTGACCCCAAGTGCCAGACATGTGCCTGGGGAAGGGACAAATTCTGAAACAGCCACCATGTGGTCCTCAGGAATGCCCTCCCCTCTACACAGCCACGGTTTTGTTCCCGAATCACCCCTAACATAACTGCCTTCTTTTCTCCCCCAGGGTAAAGTCTTCCTTTAAGTAGGCTCCAACAGGCCCACTTCAGCCTCCACTGGCCCCACCAGGCACAAGTGGCCCATGCTGGGGACATACACACACATCCCCTGAATCCCCATGCAGACAGGCTGGCATCAGGGTCTCCCACGCTGACTCCCATGCACCCCATTCTTGGAAACAATCAGGCTGTGAACTGTGATGGTGACTTTCCCTGAGCAAGACCAGCAGGTTTTGAGGCCAGCTCTGTTTCCCACGTCCCTCCTCCAAGACACACATTCCTAGTCCAAAATAAAGCTGCCCAATGTGAGTCTGTGGACTCACCTGCATCACTCTGAGGTTTCTCTCTGTATGGTGACTTGCAGGTATCTATGGGAGGTACTGTTGTTTAATAAGCAAGTGAAGAACAGTGTGTAAAATGTGCTACCTTCCATGTGAGAGAGAGGAGGAATATATGCAGTATGTAGTTGTGTGTGTGTACATTTACCTATATTTTCAAAAATAGACCAGATAAGCCAAAAGCTAATGAAAATTGCTACTGATAGAACTGAGGAGGGGGTAGGGATGGAAGGTACCCCTCCCTGAATTGACCTTGTTTTTTTAATTTTTGACTTTGGAATTTGGTAAATGTTTTACATAACCTTAAAATTTTAAATCTAACAGAAAAAAATGCAGTCACTAAAGATGAAAAACGAACTGAAACAAATTTATTCAACTCTGTTTCAGGTTGCTGGCATAACTACAAGAGAAGAGTTATTTCAGTTCACTTAAAAGACATTACTTTCACTGCATAGCTCACTAGGAATACAGCCTAATGAAGAACTGCAGAGAAATTTTATACCATATTCACTAGTCTTGTTATTAGTAGTAATGTTATTATTCTGAAACTTTTTGTGTATGTTGTAATATAAAGCAAATAAGTAATTGAATAAATGGCATTAGAATCCAAGATTTTAGTAGAAGAGAAACAAAGAAGTTAAGACAAAAATCTTTACCTTTTAAATCTTTAAAAGCTAGGTCCTCTGATTCTCCAGTCTGTTTTTTCCAGGATACCATATGACTTAAAAGAGGAGGAAATGCTATTTTTAAAAAACATCGATTATCATTTGTATTCGTTTCCTAGGGCTATTAGTCCGTCCTCACATTGCTATAAAGAAATACCTAGACTGGGTAATTTATAAGGAAAAGGGGTTTCATTGGCTCATGGTTCTGCAGGCTATACAGGAAGCATGATATTGACTTCTGCTTCATTTCTGGGGAGGCCTCAGGAAACTTTCAATCATAGTGGAAGGCAACGGGGGATCGAGGAGCTTCACATGGCCGTAGCAAAGGGAAGAGGGAAAGGCAGAAGGTCCTACACACTTTTCAGCAAGATCTTACAAGAACTCACTCACTATCATGAGAACAGCTCCAAGGGCATGGTGCTAAAACCGCTCATGAAGGACCATCCTCATGATCCAATCACCTCCCACCAGGCCCCACCTCCAACACTGGGGATAACAATTCTACATGAGATTTGGGTGGGGACACAGATCCAAACCATGCCAGCCTGCTATAGCGAAGTACCTTGAACTAGGTAGCTTAAGACAACAGAAATGTAAAATGTATTTCATAGTTCTGGATACCAGAAGTCCAAATCAAGGTATTTGCCAGTTCCTTCCTGGGAGCTCAGAAAGAGAATCTGTTCCATGCTTCCTACCCAGCCTCTGGTTGTTGCTGCACTTCTTGGCATTCCTTGGCTTCTGCAGCACAAATCCAGCCTCTACATTGTGTGTCTCTGTCTCTGTGTCTCCTCTTCTCTTCTTAAAAGAGCATACATCACGATGTATTAGGGACCCATCCTACTCCAGTGTGACCTTATCTTTATTTAACTAATTATATCTACAATTCAGTTCACATTCTAAGGTTCCGGGAAGGACATGGATTTGGAGAGGGCATTATTAAACCCAGTCCATCACTTTTCTTTTTTTTCTTTTGCATTCTGAAACAAGTGACACTTTTATTTTTGGGGAGTGTTTCACCTGTTCCAAGTTCATTTTAGGTTCAGACATAAAGTCTAAGGAGGAAATTAATTATAGGCAGTAATAGTTAATAATAACATTTGCTTAGCTAAATTTACAATGTTTCCAGACTCTGCAATTACTGCTTTCCATGAATGTTCTGGTTGAATCCTTACAGCCGGACAATCATTATCCCCAGTTTCAGTAGAGTCTGTTGAGGCTCAGGGAGATTAATTTCCTGAAGTCAGACAACTAGGATGCAAGAAGCAGGAGCTTGGAAGAAAGAAAGCAGTCAAGCTCTGGAGTCAGGATACGAACACTTGTGTAATTATGTACGCCTTCCACAAACCAGACCTCTCAACAGACCATTTAGCAAGATTCAGGTTCATTGTTTGGAGAAAGCTTTCCCATCATCTTGACTCTAGCTCTGGTTTGTCTTTCAGATCACAGAGGGAAAGAAAAGGAAAGGAAATTAACATGAGAAATGAATGTATTCATTAAGTCACATCTCTTGGATGATACTATCAATGCCAATATATAGTAAGCAACACATTAGTTTCACTGGGCCTGACTCCTGGCTTCCTGATCCCAGCACTTTGGGAGGCCGAGGTGGGCGGATCATGAAGTGAGGAGTTCGAGACCAGCCTAACCAACATGGCAAAACCTCATCTCTACTACAAATACAAAAATTGTATGGGCATGGTGGTGCACACGCCTGTAATCCCAGCTACTCAGGAGGCTGAGGCAGGAGAATCACTTGAACCCGGGAGGCAGAGGTTGCAGTGAACCGAGATTGTGCCACTGCACTCCAGCCTGGGCGACAGAGCAAGACTCCATCTCAAAAAAAAAAAAAAAAAAAAAGCTCAGTCTCCCGATTTCAATCTCTGCTCCTCCTGCCTTTATATATATTTATCTTCTTTAGTATCTGGCTTTCTTCCCTACTAGAACTTAAGGTCTATGAAGGCAGGGATTCTTCTGTGTGTGCTATATCCCAAGGTTCTAGGACACTCTCTAGTACATGGTAAGTACCCAGTACATATTTTCAAATGGAAGTTTGCTATCTATGTTGAAATCAATTCACTCGTTATACTTAAATAAACTTACTTAAGTAAAAATTTTATTTTTGAAGGAAACTTGATGTTACTACCACAAATGGAAAGCAGTATCTCATGTAGCATCAATAGAATTCACAAAAATAAATACAATAAAACCGAACACTTTCAATGTTAACAATGAAAGTATAAATTGAAATATACAAGTATATCTGAAGAGATATTAAACCACCCTCACAGTAAGAGAAATGTAGATTTCAACCCAAATTGGAGATATCATTCTTCATCAGATGAGCAAAGATCAAAAGCTCAGGTTCTTGGCACGTCGGCTTGAGGGTGGGAATCAGGAGAGCTGGTAGATTGCTGGTGGGCTTATGAGCATTCACCCTTATGTCCAGGCACTGCCAGGGAACTGCTGGCTGTGGGCCTGCCTAGATATGTGCCATCGGTGAAATGTCAAGGTTTTATCCTCCCAACAGCATCACTGGCTGTGATCTCATGGGTAACAACAGGTTAGTAATTCAATTTGGCCCACATTTCCTGAGGGCCAACTGAGTGCTGAGCCTCTAGGGACTGGGGCAGTGGTCGGGGGGAGATGGTCTTTGAAATACTTTGGGATCTATTTGGACATGGGCATGGAAAGCCTGCCAACCTACCACAGAGTGACAAGGTGCATTACCAAGAAGGAAACAAAGCTGCTCAGAAAGATGTGGAGCTGAGGGGATTGGGGCCAATGGGCTTCCTCTGCCCCTGCCCACCAGTGAGTCTTCCAGTCTGCCTTGGATGGGTGGATGCTTGTTGCCCTCTCCCTCTGGGTTCCATCCAGTTGGTACCTGCACCCAACTGTTCTCAGTCTTCTGCAAGGGCATGCCTGGTCCTTTCCAAATCCATAGAGTGGAGCATCTACATGGCAGCACTGCTTTCTCCACTGACCGCACCTCAAGGGAGGTCACTCTCCTTGTTATATTGAAAGATCCCCTTCCTCCCAGGTGCAAGGCAGGGCAGTGGTAGGGGAGGGAAGGCCCTAACTCTGTCACATGTGTAATTTGGTAACTTCAAGACCACCTGCAAATTCTCAAATCTTTGTGCCAAGTAAAACGGTGTTGAAACTGGGCCAAAAGAAGCAAGCTGGAGCTGACCATTCTGGTGCCAGGTTCTTTCTGCCCCTAGGCCCCAGTCCTGCTCCCTCCATCCCATGGCAGCACACTGTGCCACACCTGCTCCTTCAAAACACATGCCATGGGACACCCTGGTGAGGACAGATGGAGTAAGAGAATGGGTATCTCAAGGACCCCTGCTGTTCTGCTCTCAGTGGAGAGAGCCATGTAGCCTGGCAATATGGTCATCCAGTCAGCCCATCAGAGTAAGACGAGGAGAGTCCCTGGGTTGCCTGAATGGATTGAAAACAGCTTATAGTTGCTTATAGCCAAGTTATGAGGATTCAGGGAAATGTCGCTGTAAGCAACATAGGAGACAAATGATGCGGGGAAGAGAGAGGATTTATGCCTTTGATTGGGATTGTCTAACACGAGCTTAGACACAGGGAGAAAAGGTATTTTGGTCTTTCCGGGTTGAATGGGTGGCCAGGAATGCTTTGTGGGAGCTTAAGTAGGAGCATGGTCTGACTACATTAGGGGAGAGGCCCATGGAGGCCTGCGCTACTTGGATCAAGGAGTGTCCACTGGATTATCTGTTCAATTCTATGTGGGGCTGACTTTGCGCTGCAATTTCTTAGGCAAGATGAACAGCCTCCTGATATCAGCTTCAGACCAGTGAGAAAATTATCACTTTTTTCTCTACTTTCATTGCATAAGCAAATTAAGGCTATAAATTTTTTTGTTTTGTGGGGAAGTTATAGTAGGAATTGAAGCCATAAAGATTATATTATTTCCAAATTTAGAAAAAAAAGATTTGATTTTTAAAAATCATTATTTCAGACAAGGGTAAAGGAGTGGGAATAATAAGAGTTGCTTTTATTTCTTATATAATTGTCCAAACAGTTTGGGCCAAAAGCTTCTGAATGTGTGCTAATTACATGGTGAGGAGTTTGGGATCTTGGGGACTTTTAATGGAGTGTATGGTTGGGCCAGTTTCTATTCCAAAACTTCTTCCTGTGCCTTACAAATGTTTTTGGCATGCAAACTTTTTTTTTTTTTTTGAGATGGGATCTCGCTGTATTGCCTAGGCTGTAGTGCAATGGTGCAATCATAGCTTCCTGCAGCCTCAACCTCCCAGGCACAATCAATCCTCCCACCTCAGCCTCCTGAATAACTAGGACTACAGGCATGTGCCGCCACACCTGGCTAATTTTTTTCTTTTTTTTTTTTTTTTTTTTGGTAAAGACGGGGTCTCCCTCTGTTGCCCAGGCTGGTCCAGAACTCCTGGGCTCAAGTGATCCTCCCACCTCTGCCTCTCAAAATGCCGGGATTATAGGTGTGAGCCACTGTGCCCAGCTGACATGCAAAACTGTGAGTACATATTTGCCTCTAACAATCCCTCTAAGGCAAGGTACTACAAATTAATGTTATACTATAGTAACAGTTACTTGTTGTGTATTAATATTTTACAGTTGACAAAATGTTCCCTCAATTTCTTTCTTGCAACAATTCTATAAGTCTAGCATGTTTTCATCATCTTGATTATATGAGGAAGCTGTCTTGCTAACACTGGACCAGAGCCACACAGCCAGTAAGAAGTGAAATCAAGACAAAAGTCCCTGTTTTTTTTTTACCTTACACGCTATCTTTAGGTTAGATAATGCATAGCAGTTCAAAAATTAACATGCAGAGAATGAATTTGCATCCCCAAACCAAAGCTATACAGCTAATAATAAGTAGGGGAACTTTGATAAAAAAATACCCCATCATTTTTACGGCTTTCAGCAATCTCAGCCCTGAAGCTACAGGAGATAAGGGTCTCTTTCAGGACATACATTTCAAATCACTTATGTAAGGCTTAAGCTGAAAATTTGAATCCCTGAGCTCATCCTTTTCTCTCTCCATGTTGTCCAATGACATTAAGAGCAACCAACCAATCTCATCCTCATTAATTTAACAAAAATGTTCTAAGATATCAAATACATGGGCACTCATAGTCTTATGTCTTACAAATATTTGATTAAGCATTTTCAATAGTGATATTCTACCTATCTCCATCATCACATAATGCCATAAACTATCAGTGTTTTCTTTGCTACTGGAAATAGAGTCATTAGTGATCAGATTAGAGAACCAATTCCAGAAGCCCCAGAACCAATTCAGAAACTCAACCTTAAGACTATTTCCCTAGAACCACTCTCTGTAGTAAAATCTGTATTAGTCAAAGTTCTTCATTGAAACAGAGCAAGTAGAGTGAGTGTGCATATGTGTATTTTAAGGAATTTTATTTTTAAGGAAATTTATTTTAAGGAATTGGCTCACATCACTGTGGGGGTTGGCAAGTCCAAACTTTTCAGACTGGGATCCAGGGCAGAGTCAATGTTGCAATTTCCAGTCTGAAGGCAGAATTCTTTCTTCTTTTTAGCTATACAATTACCCTCTAAGCATTGCTTGACCTGCCTCTTACAAATTTTGATGTGCTGCTTTCTCATTATCATTCAGTTCAAAATGTTTTTGAACTCCTTTTGTGATTTATTTTGACTCATGTAACTGTATGTTTCAAAGAATATTTTGGTGAGAATTATAAAACATTCTATTTTTACATAGCAGCCATGTGTCTGTAACACAGAACCCTATAAGTAATGTAGTCTTGGAATGCAATGTGATTGCATGCCAATTCAGAAATGAATGCACCACCGACTCTCGATTGCTTGTCACCCACACCCCACCCCACAGAAACTGAAGGTTGCAGGAAATGTTCTTCCCATAATTCTTTATCAGCCATATCAGTGTCAAGGCAGTTTAGGTCTACAGTTACAAATCTGGTTAGACTGTATGCACAAGTTAAGGTGTCTAAAGAGATAAAGTTTAGGGAAACTGTCTGTGGTTCCAGTATAATTTTCCCAAAGAAGAAACCTTTGTAGTGTCACTGAGGACATTTACATAACAGGGCATAAATTAAGGATTTTATTAATAGATAATACTGAACACTCTAGAAAAAATTGAGTCAGCACTGAGTGATTTTCAGTTTTGTAAAATTTCCTGAATGAATTCTCAAGAGGGTATTCTTTGGGAAGGCTGGCAGGGGTCCCTCTGGAACAGAAAGGGAGGCTGTGGCATGGAAGGTCAAGGGCATTTGATGACTCTACATACTGTCATCAGGAGAAAAGATGAACCATTAGGATTATGAAAGTGTGAAAAATGTGACAGCCTTTTTTTCTACAAAAAAAAAAAAGAATCTGTAGTCATATGTGTTTAATACCAAAATATGTGGCATATATGTTCATTTTCTACTGTATACTTCAGCTTTTTATGGCAAATAAAGATTTATGCCTACTAATAGTTTAACATATGTGGAGAAAATATGGTATTTTCAATCTATGATGTTGGTATAATTAGCTATCCATTTGGACAATAAAGCCAGATTCCTAAAGCATCATATTCTCTAAATCTCTAGAAAGATTAAAGACCTAAAAGTGACTGGAAAAATACCTTAAAGCCAATATGTAAGAAAAAATGATATAGAGTATATTGGTTTGTATTCATACTGGAAAAAGAACTAAAAGATACACACATGTGTATATATGTATAAAATGTAAGCATATAGAACAGTATGGAAAAATATCTGTACAATGAAACACACCATAAATAAAGTTATTTTTATAAAATTTATTATTTCAATAAGAACATAAATCTCTTTAGAGAAAGTTTCAAAGAATGCAGCATAAGGACACACCAAAAAACTCACCATAGTCACAATGAAAATGGAAATGTGTATATTCATTTCTGAGTCTAAAAATATCATATTCATATGGGAGAATATTTGGAAACCTAAGAAAACTGTAAAGAATAAAATCGCTTATACTCTCACGACCTAGAGATTTTAATCACTAATGTTTTAGTACGTTTCCTTCTTGTCTGTTTAGACGTTGTATAGAGGATCTTTTTCAAATTTTTAATATAAACGACACTAAATATGTTTGTACGTAAAAAGATAAATATTAGTCCAGAGGTGATAGGCTCAGGTTAGCACCTTGAACTGGTGGATCTTGCAGCACTTCCCCTGACGACCAGAAACAGAGCCCTAGACCTAAGTCCAACTGCCCTTACTTCTCGGGAAGACCAGGAATGGAGGCCAGCTAGACCCACTGAAATCCATGGTGGTTAGCAGGAAAGCTGTGGCCATTTGTTCATAAGCCAGATTGTGGCTCTGAGCGGGGCAAAAGGGGCTTAGAAGTTACCAAGGACCATACATTATAGGAGATTTCACCAGACAGCTTCTGGAGAGAGATGGTTATGAAATTAATTCATCAGACTTTGCCAAGACATGATAAATTCCTTAGCAAGGAGCATCTTTTGAATAGGAGAATTGGCACATGACTGCTGGAATTGGCTAATACCACTAACTCTGAAAACCAAAGGGGTCTTCAGGAAGGACTGCCCAGGGAGAGAGGTTTTTAGGTCTGGCTGGACATTACCAGTAAGATGCTTCAGACGTGAAATACAGCAAATATGGAAAAGCTTACCTGAGTCACATCCTAGGCACATTTGTATAATCAGGGCTAACAATGCTTTCAAATTGTGACTGAAAACTGAAAGATATTTCAGAACACAGAAAACCATGAGATGGACTAAACAAGCCAAATTTCTAATATCTTACCAGAAAAAGAAATATTTCCCTGTGTGATGCTAGAAATATAAGCCAGGAGGGAAAGAAGAACCAGAAAACGGAGAAAAGACAAAATAGATCAGAAGAGAAAAACAAACAAAACAGAAAAAGTCAAAAAGAAATCTAGTCATTAGGTTCTCAGCAGATTTTATTGGTTTCATGATGGCCAACATTAAAAGAAAAACTTCAGCCAAATTAAGTTTAACGGAGTTTAACTGAGCAAGGAGGATTCGCAAATCCGGTAGCCTCCTGAGCCAGAGTAGGCTCAGAGACTCCAGTGCGGCCATGTGGTGGAAGAAGATTTATGGACAGAAAAAGGAAAGTGACAGTACAGAAAATAAAAGCGAGGTACAGAAACAGCCAGATTGGTTACAGCTTGGCTTGTGCCTTATTTGCACACGGTTTGAATAGCTGGCCACCTTTGATTGGCCAAGACTTGGTGGTTGGCACAAGAGGAGGCTACAGTCTGTTTACAATTACATTTAGGTTGTAGTTCACGCTGTACAGAGAAACCTGTAGGCCAAACTGAAAATATGTAAGGAGGCAGTGTTAGGTTATTAAACTTGATTTAACATCAAAGATGGTACAGGAGTAAACGGTGCAGTGTTTCAGCCCAATAAGGGTGTGAACTCTTTTTAAAGCTTGCAAAATCTCAGTCTTTCTCTACAATTCAACTTCTTTCTTATCTTAGCATCCTTACAGTAAGGAGCAGTAAAGGAAACAAGAGTACATAAAAACTTCAACACAAACAAGATAAAAAATTTCAGAAAGAACTACACCCTAAATCATGACAGAACAAAGTGAAAGGGATTTCAGGATATTAGGCTGCATGAATCCAAGTTAAAGACACAAAAGGGCATTAGAAAGGCAATCTTCCTAGGCCCTACACAAGGAAACAAAAACGGATGAAGAGAGTATATCACAACTAGCTTTAAAACACTCACTGATCTTGGATGTAATGTGGGGATCCTATATTCCTATATGACTCTCTCTGCTTCCATCTTAGTATATTTGCCCCTCAGCATCCTATGGAACTGATTATACGGGGTAGACTTTATTCCTTCCACCTAGGAAAGTCTGGAATCCCTTAGACAAGGGTGCTCGAGTGCCATGAGCCACGAAGACACTGAAGAATCTGTAGGCACATCTGAACATTAGGGCATGCATGGATAGAGACTGCCCAGCCCATGGGCTCGGGTGGCCCTTAGGCTTCCAAATTCCAATATGATTCACACCATCCATAAGACAAGACCCTCCAGGACCTGCTGTTTATGTTTTGCCTCAAACAGAAAAGACTGCAGCACCACCCTCTAACATCCTGAATCTATAGACATAATGACACCAGGAACAATGATGCTGGTTTCATTCACATCTCTAGAAGGTCTACTCACCCATGGACCCCTGTTTTGAGATAGATATTGTGGGCAAAAACTCCAGGGACTACATCCATGTTCAGCTTAAAAGAAAAAGCTATTTCAGTGTCTGAAGTTGCCTGTGGCAGCAGCTCCCCACAATACCTGTGTGATGCTATAAAACAGTAGTCAGGAAATGCAAGAAGCATTACAGCCAGCCTCTGAAGATCACACCACCTGACAAGTCCCCGCTTGGGGTGGAATGTGTGTCCGTGCTGACGATAGGTCATATGACTTTGTGGCAGTCAAGGCGAGTCATTTACCAGTCCTGCTGTTGTGTGACAAAGCTAGACTGTCTAAGAGGTCCTGCATCCCACAGAGGGTAATCCTCTGCTCAAGGGGCAGAAAATCTCCTTGTGGTCACCATGGACTCAACTCCAAGACAGATGAGGCTAGAGAATCAGTGTCAATTGTATTGAACAGATAGCAGACCCACCCCAAAGAAAATTAAGAAGAGAATATACTTTCAAAAGGATGACATCTCTGATGTGTCTCAGGACACACCAGACCTAAGGAGAGTTCATGAGGAAGGAGGCTGCAGCCAGAGTTCATGGCTGTGTGACCTGAGTAACTTACCCACGCTTTTATATTCTTATCTGAAAAACTGAAGGTAAAGACGGTATACTCGGAATTGTTTTAAGGACTGAATGAGGCAATTCTTGGAAAACATGTAGCAAAGATTCAGGCATATAACAAGTGCTTAATAAGTGTTAACTATTATTATTAGACCGTTGATATAAAGAGAGGGGTAATATTGGAGTGTTTCGGTTAAGACTGTTTATTTCTCAGCTACTCCAAAGAGGGACTTTGGATAGGGGAAGAAACTGTATAGGGACTCCCAAGGTTTTACGAGAGTTGGATGAAGAAGGAGAGCAGGGAGAGGATCATTAGTGAAAGTGACTAAGAAAGGACACACCCTGGGGATGCAGACTGGGCATCTGACTGGGCCCAGGAGCAGAGCAGCTCCAGGGAGGAGGAAGAACTCTTAGCATATGTGTAATAAGGCAAAGTGTCAGTCATCTGTTGCTGGGAAATTAGCCAAATTTGGCAGCTTAACAGACAATAAACATCTTTTATCTCCCACAGTTTCTGTGCATCAGAAATTGAGAGGCAGTTTAGCTAGGTGGTTCTGGCCTGGGGTCTCTCATGAGGTGGTAATAAAGACCTCAGATGGTGCTGCAGTTATCTGAAGGTTTGACTGGGGCTGGAGGATCAGCTTCTACAGTGGCTTCATGCAGCTTCTACAGTGGCTTCATGCAGGTGACTGGCCAACCAATCCTGGCTGTTCACTGGAGGCCTCAGCTCCTTACCACCCAGACCTCTCCCTAGGACTGCTTGAATGTCCTCATCATGTGGCAGATGTCTTCCCCCAAAGTGAGCGATCCTAAGATGGCATAGCAGAAACCTCAGTATATTTTATAATGTAGCCTAAGTAATCACACAGTCTCATTTCTTCAGGATTCTGGCAGTGATGTGGCCAGCCATGACTTAGTGTGGAGGGGACTACACACGGGCAGGATTACCAGGAGGGAGGGATTGGCGGGGCCCAGCTTGGAAGCTGGTTACCAAGAGGGAGGTCTAGGAGGGGAAGAGCGAGAGTCCACGGGAGCACAGTGCTTCTGGGGTGGGAGAAGAGGGAACACAGATCTTCCCCAGCTCCTGCCTGACCTCTTAGGGAGAAGGGGGAAGGTGGTGGTGACTGCACATGGCAGGTGGAGGGCTTTGACTTTGTCCTTGTGGTCCAGTGGAGGCCAGAGGCAGGAGCCCTGTGATGGACCCTGTCCAGACCAGCAGGGTGAGGAGGTAAAATGGTGCCAGCAGTGCTGCTCCTGCAGAACAGAGAGAGGTGGCTCTCCCCCTGGAGCGAGGCATCTGGCCTAAGGAATTAGGAGCAGCATTGTGACAGGGAGGCAGAGATCAAGCCTACCTGGAGTGTGATGCTGTGCTGCTCTGGCCTAAGGTGTGCAGCCTCTCCAAGGACACTGCTCAGCTCCCTTAGTATGAGGGCAGCTGCACCATGCTCAAGCTGGAGAGCCCCAGGAAGGGCCAGATTTCAGAAGTGACCCAAGACTGTTGCCTTCCCACTGTCATCACTGCCCAGACTCCACTCAGACAATCTCGGGAGATTCCTTTAGAGCTCAGGTGCTTCCTCGTCTTCCCACTTATTTAGGGATTTCTACCCAGAGGGTCAGAAATTAGCAGAAAGCCCAGCTTCACTGCAACAAGGGGAAATAGGAATTTTGCTGTTTTCTGATCATGGACAACTGGAGTCAGTTGTCTGATGCCAGGAAAAATTCATCTGCTAAATCTCTACATATATATGACTTGATTTTTTCAGTTTTCTTTGTTTCAAAGGATGTTTGAGTTGTATTTGTACACTCTTCCCCTAAGACACACAGAACACTGCACAACTGTGAACGTAAGTAGGCATTTCATATTCCACTTTTATGGTAACCCCTTGCAGGGAAAGAGTCAGTGCAGCAAATCTGTTTTGCTCAATTCTAGCTTATCTCTGAGGATGTCTGGAACCAGGCTCTAAGAACTAAACCTTGGAATGTTCACAAATGATGTCATTCTGTGCCCTGCACATTGGGGCAGGATGTACTAAACCATCAACATCATTTAAAGCAAACACGAACCTCTATGATGTACGCCTGGTGCCTGGTTTGAAGCACACAGCATTAGTGCTTGCATAGCAGGTATGCACCAGAAATGTGTCTGAGTTCTCTGCTGTTCAAAGCTGGGAAGAAAAATGTGTCTGTGTAACCTATGCAGAAGGATGAAAGCCTGTTCCTGAGCGTTTTAGCCTTCACCTGTACGTGTATTTTTTTTTTTTTTTTTTTTTTCTGTTCTGGCACTGTATTTTTTGTAATAAACCTTAGCGGTGAGTATTATTTGATGCCGAGTTATGTAGGTTCTTCTAGTGAATTACTGAACCAGGGAAAGTAGTTATAGGCCCCCAGAACCTGCCTAATTTTAAAAGTAAAATTTTTAATTACTTGGAGTGAAGTTCAATCCTAGATACTGTCTATGAACAACAACCTCAAATATCTCATTACAGCTTTGCTGCTTTTAAGAGTAAATAATCTCAGAAACTTTTAACTCCTAGAGCCTATTAATTCCCCTCTCCACTCCTATACTTCTTAATAACAATCACATATATACTGATAGGAATCACTGGTTATTCTGAAGACATGTAAGTGGTAAGGAACCCAATTCCACCTTCTCTCACAGTAACAAAATAAAGGAGAAAGCAAAGATACATAGGAGCAAAATTTTCGTGCACTATCAAGAATAAATTGAGGCTGGGTGTGGTGGCTCACACCTGTAATCCCAGCACTTTGGGAGGCTCAGGCAGGCAGATCACTTGAGGTCCGGAGTTCAAGACCAGCCTGGCCAACATGGTGAAACCCTGTCTCTACCAAAAAATACAAAAATGAGCCAAGCATGGCGGCGCGCACCTGTAGTCCCAGCTACTTGCCCAGCTGAGGTGGGAGAATTGCTTGAACCCAGGAAGTAGAGGCTTCAGTGAGCCAAGATCATGCCACTGCACTCCAGTCAAGACCCTGTCTCAAAAAATTTTTAAAAAAGGAAAACTTGATATTAATTTCATCTAGATTGTTATAAATTATGTTAGTTGTAACCCCCAGGGCAAACACTAAGAAAATAACTAAAAACATGTAGTTAAAAAAATGAGAAGGGAATCAAAATGGTACTATAAAAAATATCTTTCTGTGCACACTGACAGACAACACAAAAAAAAGAAATAAAATATATTTTTAGTACAAAAGAAGGGAAAACAGAGGAATTGAGGAACAAAAAATATGTAAGACATTTAGAAAACAAAAATAGAATGTAGAAGTAATGATCAGTTATCGTGTTAAATAAAAATAGATTAAACTCTTCATTTAAAAACCAGATGTTGGCAGAATGGGTGAACATTTCCCAATTATACACTAGCTACAAGATACTTATTTGGTTTCAAGTCACAAATAGGTTGAAAATGAGTGGACACAAAAAGATATTGCATGAAAATAGTAACCCAAAGAGAGCTGGAGTGGCTACTAATGTCAGACAAAATAGACTTTAAGACAAAAATTGTTACAAGAGGCAAGGAGGGCATGTATATAATGATAAAAGGGTCAATTTATTAAGATATGTAACAGTTATAAACATATGCACTCAATAACAGCATCTCAAAATATATGAAGCAAAAACAGAATTGAAGTGAGAAATAGTTAAACAATAAAAGTTGAAAAATTCAACACCTTCCTCTCAATAATGGATAGAACAACTAATCATGGCCAGGAGCAGTGGTTCACCCTGTAGTCTCAGCACTTTGGGAGGCTGAGGTGGGTGGATCACTTAAAATCAGGAGTTCGAGACCAGCCTGGCCAACATGATGAAACCCCGTCTCAACTAAAAATACAGAAATTAACCAGGTGTGGTGGCAGGTGCCTGTAATCCCAGCTACTCGGGAGGCTGAGGCAAGAGAATCGTTTGAACCCAGGAGGCAGAGGTTGCAGTGAGCCGAGATTGCACCACTGCACTCCAGCCTGGGTGACAGAGCGAGACTCCATATAAAAAAAAAAATGAACAACTAAACAAATGATAAACAAGGAAACAGAAGACTTGAACAACACTTTAAACCTACTAAATCTTACAGACATATATACAGCATTTCACCAAACAACAGCAAAACATAATTTTCAAGTGCTAATGGAACAACTTCCAGGATGACCATAGGTTAATCCACAAATGAAGCCTCAGTAAATGTAAAACAAGTGAAGGCATATGAAGTGTCTTCTTTGACACAATGGAATAAACTTAGAAATCAATAACAGAAGGAAATTTAGAAAATTCAGAAGTTTAGGAAAATTAAATGGCACACGCTTAAATAACTGATGGATCAAAAAGAAATAACAAGAGAAAATGGAAAATATTTAGAGAAAAACACAACATACCCAAACCTGTGAGATGCAGCAAAGGCAGTAGGCAGAGAGAAATATATGGCTGTAGGTGGCCACATTGAAAAGAAAAAAGATTTAAATCAACTGAACTTCAACCTTAAGGAACTAGAAAAAGGAAAGCAATTAAACCCAAAGAGCAGAAGGAGAAAAAATAACAAAGATTGGAGCAAAGATAAATGAAATGGAAGACAGAAAAATGACAGAAAGAATCAACAAAACCAAAATTTTATTCTTAGAAAAGATTGATAAAATAGGCAAATTTGGCTGGCAAAATATGGTGGCTCACACCTGCATTCCCAGAACTTTGGGAGGCTGAGGTGGGAGGATTGCTTGAGGCCAGGAGTTTGACACCAGACTGGGCAACATAGTGAGACCCCATCCCTACTTTAAAAAATGAAGACAAACATTTAGCTAGACTGACTAAAAGAAGAGAGAGGAAAAAAATCAAGAATTAAAGTGGAGACTTTACTACCATCCTAACAGAAACCAAAAGAATTACAAGAGAGTGCTATGAACAATTGCATGCCAACAAAATAGATGACATTGATGAAATTGACAAATTCCTAGAAACACACAAAACTAGTCAAACTGACTGAAGAAAAAAAAAAAAGCAATCTGAATACCATAGATGAAGAGACTGAATTGGTAATTTAAAAAATCTTCCAACTAAGAAAAGCCCAAGACCAGATTGCTTGATAACAGATTTTTACCAAACATTTATAGAGGAATTAATGCCAATCCACCTCAAATTCTTCCAAAATTCGGAAGAGTACAGACCACTTCTTCATTCTATGAGGCAAGTATTTCCCTGATACCAAAGCCAGACAAAGACATCACAAAGATGAAAACTAGCAACCAATATCCCTTATGAATACAGAGGCAAACATCCTCAATAAAATGCAAATAATCTGAATCCAGCAGCATATTAAAAAAGTATATATGAGATATAGCGCATGAGTGCAAGAGTGAGTCAATATGTGAAAATCAGCCAATATAATACATCGTTTTAATAGAATGAAGAAAAAACTCCACATGATCATCCCAACTCAATAGATACAGAAAAAAAGCATTTGACGAAATCCATCATGTTTTCATAATAAAAAACAAAACAAAATACTCAACAAACTAGGGAACTTTCTCAACCTAACAAAGGGAAGCCATGAAACACCCACAGCTAACATCATACTTAATGGTGAATACCTGAAAGCTTTCACCCTAATATCAGGAAGACGACATGGATGTCTGCTCTCATTACTGTTATTTAACATTGTGTTGGAATGTCTAACCAGGACCATTAGGCAAGGAAAAAAATAAAAGGCACCCAATTTGTAAAGAGAGAAGTAAAACTATCACTATTTGCAGATGATGCCATCTTTTTGTTTGTTTGTTTGTTTTGTTTTGTTTTGTTTTGTTTTTTTGAGACAGAGTCTCATTCTATTGCCCAAGCTGGAGTGCAGTTGCAGTGGTGCAGTCACAGCTCACTATAACCTCAAACTCCTGGGCTCAAGTGATCCTCCTGCCTCAACCTCCCCGGTAGCTAGGACTACAGGTACATATCACCTTCCCCAGCTAATTTTTAATTTTTTGTGGCAATAGGGTCTTGCTATGTTGCCCCAGATTGATGTAATACTATATATACGAAATATTAAAGAATCAGTCACAAAACTATTAGAGCTAATAAATAAATTCAGCAGTGGCAGGTTACAAAATCAATATACAAAATCAACTGTATTTTATATACCATTCCAAAAATGAAATTTAAGAAAACAATTCAATTAATAAAACCATCAAAAAGAATAAGATACTTTTATGAATAAATCTAACCAAAAAGCAAGACTTGTGCACTGAAGACTACAAAACATTGTTGAAAGAAATCAAATACGTAAATAAGTGAAAAAACATCCTGTGTTATTAATTGGAAGGCTTAATATTGTTAAGATGGCAATATTCCTCAAGTTGATATACACATTTAATGCAATTACTACTAAAATTATGACAGCATTTTCTTTGCAGAAATGGACAAGCTGATCCAAAAATTCATATGGAATTGCAAGGGAACAAGGATAGCTAAAATAGTATTGAAAAAGAACAAAGTTAAAGGACTCACTTTCTGATTTCAAAACTTATTATAAACAAATAATCAAAACAGTGTGGTATTGGCATAAGGATAGACATATAGATCAATGGGATGCAATTGAGAGTCCAGAAATAAACCCACATATCTATACTCAATTGATTGTTGACATAGAAAACTAAAGGGAGAAAAGTTCATCTTTTAACAAATAGTACTAGGACAATTGGATAACCGCATGCCAGAGAATAGAGTTAGACCCTTAATTCATGCCATATACAAAAATTAACCCAAAATAGATCAACGACTTAAATGTTAAGAGCTAAAATTATAAAGCTCCTGGAAGAAAACATAGGCTAATTCTTCATTAACTTGAATTTGTCAATGGATTCTTAGCTATGACACCGAAAGTATGAGCAACAAAAGAAAAAAGTGAATTGGACTTTGTCAAAATTAAACCTTTTTTTTTTTGCAACAAAAGACATTATCAAGAAAGCGAAACACAGCCCGAGGAATGGGAGAAAATGTTTGTAAATCTTATATATCTAAGCATCCACAATATATAAAATACTCTTACAATTCAATAACAAAAGACAAACAACTCGATTGATTAATGGGCAAAGGACTTGAATAGACATTTCTCCAATGAAGACAAACAGACTCTAAGAACGTGACAGGAGCCTCAACATTATTAGCCATTAGAGAAATGCAAATCAAAGCCACAATCACTTCATATCTACTAAAATGGCCACAATTTTTTTAAAAAGGTGAGGGGAGACAACAGGTATTAGTGAGGCTGTGGAGAAATGGGAATCCTAATATATTGCTTACAGGAATGTAAAATGGTGCAGTCACTGTGGAGAAGAGTTTGGTAGTTCTTCAAAAAATTAAATATAGAATTACCTTATTACCTAGTAATTCCACTCCTTGGTGTAAAACCCAAAGGAATTGAAAACATGTGTTTAAATGTGAACTTGTACACAAATGTTCATAAGCAGTATTGTTGATTATAGTAAAAAAGTAGAAATAACCCAAATAATTGTTAACAAATGAGTAAATGTACAAAATATGGTATATCTACACAATGGACTATTATTCAGTCATACAAAATGGAGTATTATTCAATATGTCAGTCACAATGAAGTACTAACACATGCCACAACATGAATGAACTTTGAAAACATTGTGCTAAGTGGAGAAGCCTGACACAAAATGCCATGTGTTATATGATCCCATTTATATTAAATGTGAGAATCTGGACAATCCCACATTGCCTCTTCAGATTTAGCTAAAGGAAGACCAAATGGGAGTACTGAGAATTAATTATTTACTTTTCATATTCAAAACAGGAAAAGACTTTTCTTTGGCCAGAGTCCCAAGTTACAAATAAGAAATCACCACTAATTAGTGGTAACTTAAAAATTAGCACAGGTGCTCTGAAAATCAGCCAATCAGTGACAGCCTCCCTCCAGTAGCCAAGCTCATGAACACTGGCAAATCAATGACAGCTGAAGCATCTGAAAGTCAGCCAATCCTAAAACCCCAGACTTGAAAATTAGCCCATCATTGACAGCCTCACGCTTCTAGAAAATAGCCAGTTAGCAAGCCACTTCACTCCAGTGACCATGCTTCTGAAAGTCAGTGGTTCAACAGCATCCTTATTCTCATGTCCACGCTAAGATATCTGAAAGTCTGGTAATCCCTGAACACTCCCACTTCT
The DNA here is from genome assembly GCF_002776525.5 of Piliocolobus tephrosceles. Classification (NCBI taxonomy): domain Eukaryota; kingdom Metazoa; phylum Chordata; class Mammalia; order Primates; family Cercopithecidae; genus Piliocolobus; species Piliocolobus tephrosceles. The sequence goes on from NW_022317198.1 coordinate 20,253, forward strand.
GAAAGTCCACCAGTCCCTGAATATCAGGCTGCCCAAAATCTTATATAAAAACACCTGTCTTTGTCAGGGGAGACTCTACCCTACAGTTCTCCTTTTCAGGCAAATGGAAAGTTTATCTTTTTTTGGTATCAGACAGAGTTCAATTTATTGTTAGTTTGGTAACCTACAACCCTAAAAGTTTAGGTTCAGACTTATGAGTGACAGATGCACTGATACAGCTTTGAGGTCATCACACTCAGTATGTTCAAATCCAGTAGTGGTCCTGAGTGTCAACTTTTTTATTTGTATACAGATGCCCTTTGATTTATGATGGGGTTACGTCCCGATAAATCCATCATAAGTTAAAAATATGCATGTATTACTCTTAGCATACCAAACAGCATAGCTTAGCCTAGCCTAGCCTACCTGAACCATGCTCAAAATATTTACATATTACCCTATAGTTGGGCAATCATCTAACACAAAGCCTATTTTATAATAAAGTGTTGAATATCTCATGTAATTTACTGAATGCTGTACTGAAGTCAAAAACAGAATGTTTGTATGGACATTTGAAGTACGATTTATACTAAATGCATATTGCTTTTACACCATCACGAAGCTGAAAAATCATCCAGCCATCTTAAGTCAGGGACTGTCTGTTATGCCAAAATGCATGTGTAAATTTTGTGATAAATTTTCTGAATAATGAACATGTATTCAGTGAGGAATAAGTTATTTTGAAGCTCTCTGTGTATATTTCAATCAGTCATTCAACATCAAGAATAGCAGAAAATCAATGGGAAAAACACTGACTTTATTTTAAATGCTAATCTGCTGTGTAACTTCTGACTAATCCTGAGTCCAGGAATGCCTCCAAAACATCTAGTTTGTGTATAACTCTTTATCAGGAACACCTATTCACTGTTAAGTTTCCTCTAAAACAACCCTCGATGCTGTTGCAGAAATCGTAGGCTGTGATGCCTGTAACCACCTACACATTCCTTCTAGAGCACATATGGCTTCCACAAGGTAAAGCCCTGGCTCTGGGGGGTTGCAGTGCAGAGACCTACCTGCCTTGTGGCTGCAAGTTTCCCAAATAAATCACCCCAAACCTACAAACTGAATTTGTCTGCCTCCTTCTTTAGTTTCTAGGTTCCTTCAGCATTTGCATATATGGCCCTTTTACAGAACAAAATCCTGTATAAACTAGAGAAGCAAAGCTAAAAGCTAAACAGAGATGTATGATTCACAGGACAAATGAAAGTGATAAGCAACAAAAGTTTTATTAAGAGAAATTTAGACAAAGAGGATAAAATAATTACAACAGAAGTTGGAACGGCTTCCCACACTGAACGTCAACAGTAGTTTTTCTGTTTAAATGATGGTGTGAACATACTACTGAAGTGTTTTCCAAAATTGTAAGCAAACTTACTACTGCTAGGACAAAATCTACTGCAATAATAAAAAAAAAAAGTATTAGCTCAATTTATAATTACAGAGACTATTATCAAAGATCTAAGTGCCTCACCTCTTTACAGCATAGCCATAAACACAAAGTTTTCATAATATAGACAACATTTTCCCCTTTTCTCATGAAAAAGACTGTTTGTAAGTTTATTACCAGAAAAATCCTTGCAAATAAGAGTTTGGAAACAATAGCAAAAAAATTACTGCTTTTGATGGAGATAATAAGATAAAAATTTGGTGGATCTTTGTGTAAGGGTGCAAACAATGTTTACTCAAAGTGGAAACAAAGCACGGACGAGGCAACAGAGGGTCTTCGGTGTCCTGCTCATGTTGTGTGTAACGCTGCTTACAAAGCTGCCGATGTCCTCCTATTGGTATTAAAGTTGTCATAAAATTGTTCTCTTCTGTATTTATGCTATCCAAACTGAGTGATTAAAGAATTTTTATGATTTTGTTGGCACTCAGTTTTCTTCAACTCTTTTGCATTCGAAAAGCTATTGGTTCTTTTTAAAAAATGTAGTTGAGAGAATTCTTTATTTGAAGCATTGAAATCATACTTTAATTCTAACGAAAAGGCTTCACAAATCCTTGATATTTTAAGTAATTCATCCAGTGAAACCTGCTTCTTTCTTGTTCATAGTTGCAATATCTCTTTAGCAATAGGATTGTGTAGAGGATTTTGCAAATTAAAAAGAAAACCCGTGTTACTGAAGCACTCAATTAAAGGAACTTCACTGCATTAAAGAAAGAAGCGTTGAAAGTGTTTGAAAGTGTTAACTCTTTAAGTGTCAAGTCTGTTCTTAAATAGAACTATACTTAGGAAAAGGAAAAGAAACTGACTTAAAAGTGACCGTTGCCATGACTATCTTTTGAAATGGATTTTATACCTTAAAGAATTACCTTAAAGAATTTGATTTGTTTTACACCAGTGTAATAAGTACCCTTCCAGCATGGAAACCAACAAACCAATCATGTGTAGTGTTGACGAAGGGAATAAAAAAATTGAGAACAATGCTTATTTTTAAAAGCCGTTGATCAAGAGATATGATGTAATCCAAAGGAATGGGAAAGCAAATCAGCCATAAATAATCTTATGCATTTATATCAGATGTAAAGAGTGATTCCCAGAGGTAACCTTCTGCCAGCACATGTTCCGTATATTGGCTCATAATGCTAATGGTGAGCATGTTTTCTCATTAATAATAATAATAATGTTCAATGAACAAAAAACACAAAATAAGTTTCATGTGATTCTTGCAGAAACTAAGTGTAAATGGAACACAGACTAACTGCAAAGAATGTTGTAAGCAAATCCTGCAAAAGAAGGAATTGTTCACTGCACTCCAGCCCGGGCGACAGAGCGAGACTCCGTCTCAAAAAAAAAAAAAAAAAGGAATTGTTAAGGAGCCAAATCATCAGGGAAATATAATTAAAGAAAGAGGTATATAATTTAGGTATTTATTCTTTATTTCAACATATTTTTGTTTTATTTCAGGGTATTTTTAGCATAACTATATCTCATGTAGTAGTCTTCTTTTATCTGAATCACACATGCATAGGCAATTAGAAACAATTCAAATGTAACTGGGAATACTGTATTTTTATTTGCTAAATCTGGCAACCCTGTGCCAGAGGGACTCTGCAATGGTCTGGTTTCCCCTGGCAGAGATGAAAGGCCACTTATTCCCACAGCCTGTCCAAGGCTGGAGGCCCCTTAACGACTCCTCTGCCAGGGAGTTTGTTAGACTATGACTAGACACTTCCCATCCCAAAGAACCTCACAAGATAAAGGTCCAGAAAATAGTTTTTCTATTGTAATTTTTCTTGCAGTTTCACTTTCTAGCTATATCTTTTCAATTCCAATCTCAGGAAACAACACAGAACTCTGCATGAAAACAGTCACTCAATTTATCATATACACAAAGTAGAATCATTGTTTTGAACTGGAATTATTTTTTAAAATAATTCCAATTTGTATATATAACTGGAATTGAGACTATAGAATACAGGCAACAAAATATACCAGCAAATCTTAGAAAACAATAGTAGTAAAATCCGGATTAATGCTTAGCAGCTCAGCTGCGAAAAATATTGGTTATTTTACTTTATCTGGATGCTATTTGGAAGGTATGTTATACTGTAATAAAAGCAAAATATTAATATTCAAGCTAAGAGTCAATACACAGATATCACTATTTCCAGCACCTCTGGGTGCATATTTAAATGACATGTTTTGTGTGTGTATGTGTGTTTTGTGGTGATGAACAGAACTTGTTATTTACCCAATTCTATTCTCTATCTCTATTATAATAGTAAATTAGCTACTATAATAGACAAAACTACTATAATAGACAAAAGTATGACTCGCAGTTAAATAAAAGAGATTTTTTAAAAATCTTGCTACAAAAGAAAAAAATCAAAAAGAGGATTAAGTACTTTTACTACTGGGCCAAAGATCAGAATCATTGATAATAAAGTACTTCCACACATCACTTAATCTTCACAACTCCTGAGAAATGGATATTGTCTCCTACCATATAAATGAAGAAATACTCAAACTGGGTAATACATTTTATGATTACCTGCAAGGGGTGCGCTGACTGCAGCGGTGGCAACCCCGGATCGCGTCCTCCCGCCTCGTACCCATCAGCGCGGACCCAGGGGGCGACGCAGTGGCAAAGTCAGGCTGTGGGCCCGACGGCGGCACCAGGCAGAGAGGCGCCACTCAACCCTATCCCTGGGCTGCAGGGGGTCCAGCGTGGGGGACCCCGCGCGTCGGGAGCATGTGGAAGAGAAGAGGGCGCGGGCGACAGTCAGGCCCTGGGGCAGGGCGCGCCTTGCGCCCCAGGGAGCCCTGCCAGCTCGCGGCGCCTCCACAGCAACAGCAGCCTGCACGTGGCTCCGCGAGAGCTGCTAGGGCGGTTACTCTGCCTCGGGCCTGTAGGGCGGGGCCGGCTAAGGTGCACGTGCTCGCTGGTCCTAACGGTTCTGTTGGGCGTTTCTGCTGAGAGGCGGGAGGCGCTGAGAGTGTGCTGAGGTCCGTGGACTGACTGATTTCCTTGTCGTTGCGCTTCGGAGGCGGCGATCCCCGAAGGCGAGATGAAATGTGACTGAAGCCGGTGACCTTAACCGAAAGTCGTTCCCAGGCTACCAGCTGCCGCCAAGGGGTGGCCTAGAGATGAACGAAGACTACGAGCTGGACAGGTGGCCCACCGTCAGGGAGGACTTGTGCTCAGATGGCTTCTCATTTCCCCAATACCGCATCAAACCATCTCATCTGAGAAGGATCCACAGAGCTACCGTCCGTGGTAGGCTGGAGAAAGTGCACTACCTTCTGTTGAGGAGAAGTGACATCAATGAGAGAGACAAGAAGGAAAGGTAATGGGGGCTGGGAGCCGGGGCTGCGGGAGGAGGCCTGTGGACTTGGCAGAAGTACCCGCTTCCAGGCCGAGGGCTGCGGGGCGGATGGGCCGGGGCTCGGAGTATGGATGGGGGCTAGGGGGTGCCTGGCTGGGGTGGGAGTGAGTAGAGCGGGGCCTGGGGAGTGGGGGTATATGGGGTGGTGGGATGTGGAGTGAGTTGGGGGATGGGAGTGGGGAGTAAGGGGTGCTTGGGGTGGGGGTGTGAATGGGCTTAGATGCATGGAATGAAGGCTTGGGGGGTAGGGGCGTGGACGGTGTGGGGTGGGGAGATGGGGTGAGGGTTCAATGGGATAGAGGACTGGAGGTGGGGGTGAGGTGTGGGGGTGAATGGGATGGGGGAAAGGAGGGCAGAGGTGAGGGGGCAGAGTCCTGTCACCAAAGAGGCTGGACTTTCTTCCCTGGCAGGCTCAGCCGCACCTGGGATATGGAAACCTTGGCGGGGGCGAGCACCCAGGCCATTTTCTTGAGCAGCAAAACAAAAACAAAACTTCAGCTGATTTCCAATCACTCACCATGCTGCT
>NW_022317198.1:25654-25944 GCF_002776525.5 Piliocolobus tephrosceles
TTTTTCTAAAGTTCTGAGCTCTTTCTGTGTTTGTAAATTTTACATAATCCAAATAAAGTTATCAGAGTGTTAAAATTACTCGTGCTGTCTTTTACTATTGTGATGGCATTAAGAAAACTTTTTAAATGGAGTCAGAAAGACTTGCCTTTCTAGATATGAAAATGTGCTTAATTTCTACAAGTTATTTACTAACAGCTGAAACAACAAATCAGTGAATGGAACAGGTTAGAAAATCCAGGAACACCCCAATATGTGTAAGAATTTGTTAGGTTGGTGCAAAAGCAATTGCG
>NW_022317199.1:0-2852 GCF_002776525.5 Piliocolobus tephrosceles
TGGTGAAGAACTAACTGGGAGTATTGGTTTATTTTTATTTTTTTGAGGCAGTCTTGCTGTGTTGCCCAGGCTGGAATGCAGTGGCACGATCTTGGCTCACTGTAGCCTCACCTCTTGGTTCACGCCATTCTCCTGCCTCAGCCTCCTGAGTAGCTGGGATTATAAGTGGCTGCCACCATGGCTGGTTCATTTTTGTATTAGTAGAGACCGGGTTTCAACATGTTGGCCAGGCTGTTCTTGAGCTCCTGATCTCAGGTGATTCGCCCACCTTGGCCTCCCAAAGTGCTGGGATTACAGGCATGAACCAACACACTTGGCCTGGGATATTCTTGATTATAACTGTAACATATCCCTTTAATAAAAACAAAACAACAACAACAAAAAAACAGCTGTCTGAAAACTCTCGAAATTAAAGAGCTCACTTGGACAGGGATTTGGACACCAGTTGAATGGCCCAGCACACCATAGTTACATGGGCCACTCGGCCTGTTAGATCCTTAGGATATTTGAAGTCATGTGGATATTTGCATTTCTGCCTCTGGATATCATGTTAGTATGAATTCAGCTAGTGTTTGAGGGCCAGGCTCAGATCCAGGAAAACAAGAGCCCCTGCCCTCACAGCACTTCTCTTCCTTGTGTGTGTGTTAGGAAAATAGAAAGCATAGGATATTTTTTTCAAGGAGCTGGGAAGATGGAAAAACAAGCTTAATATGTTTACTTGTTCAGAAGAAGGGAAGTGCAAGGAACACTCAGCTTTGCTGCTGCTGAAGGAGGCCCCTGGTGGAGGCTGTTTCAGAGGCGGGGTTTCTCTGAGAAAGGTGGTAAGAGGCAAATAGGATACCCCATCTGGTTTGCCAGAGATGGGGAAAGTTAGTATCCCCAAAACAGCCTCAGCATTCTGGCAAAGGCTTTGGAAAACCAGCTAGGGTGTGGAACCTTGTTGGCCACTGGGTAGAAGGAAAACATTGCTGGTCCTGAGGACTGTACTGTTCTTCCAGTGCTGTAAAGAACTATCTGAGGCTGGGTAATAAGGAAAAAAAGGTTTAATTGGCATACAGTTCTGTGGGTTGTACAGGCTTCTACATCTGGGGAAACTTACAATCAGAGTGGAAGATGAAGGGGAGGCCGGCATGTCTTCACATGGCTGGAAGGGGAGAGAGAGTGAAGGGGAAGGTGCCATGCACCTCCAAACAACCAGATCTCAGGAGAACTATCATGAGGACAGCACTTGGGGGATTGTGCTAAACCATTAGAAACCACCCCCATGAGTCAATAACCTCCCACCAGGGCCCACCTCCAACACAGGGTTAGAGTTCAGCATGAGATTTGGGTGGGGACACACAGCTACACCATGTCAGGCTTCCCATTCTTCTGCACATGCTTCGCAAATGGTTCTGTCATTGGTTTTTGTTTCTGTTGATACATAATATATGTACATATTTTCAGAGTGCATGTGATACCTTGATTCACCCCTATATTGATGAAATCTGTGTACTTGGGATGTCTTTCACTTTAAATAGTTTCTTTTCCTTGTGCTGGTTATGTTCAAGTTATTCTCTCCTAGCTGTTTTGAAATACACAGTAGATGAGCCACTGCCATCCCCCTGCTGATTTATCAATAGTAGGTCTCGTGTTCCCATTAGGCTGTGTGTCTGTGCCCGTCACCAGCCTCTGCCCATCCTGCTTATGAGTGGGCTCTGCTGGGCCCTGTTGACTACTTACTCTTGGCCTCCATGAGATCTGCTCTCAGCTCCTGCTTATGAGTGAGAACATGCGACTTTTCCTTGCTTGGCTCGTTTGCTTCATGTAATGTCCTCCAGCTCCATCCATGCTGCCGCGGATGACAGGGCTCTCCGCTGTGTGGTGGAGTATTGCTCCTGTGTATGTTCAGGCCACGTTCCCTTCATCCTCTGTTGACGGGCACTCAGGTGATTCCAGTCCTTGGCTGCTGTGGATGGAAGGTGAGAGCAGTCACTGGCTTTATACTCGGGGGACGTGAGCCACTTTGATGTTTTCAAGCAGCCTATCCCCAAAGCCCTCCGTGGAATGCCGCATTCATTTGTACCCATGGCTTCTTCCACTAGGATGAACAGCTGGGAAGGGGCTTTGAGTGAACGCTTGGGTTTCTGTCTTTAATTAGTACCCAGCTACACTGGCCAAGCAGGGGTCCCAGTGACCCTGGACACTACCTCACATAAGGTCCAAAGATGCAGTTAGGTTCTTTTTTTAACTTAAAAAAAATGCTTTTGACCTGTTTAAGCTATAGCATTATCAGTTAGAGTTTTTCATACTGGAAAGGTGTATATTTTATTTTCTAAGAAGGAAAGAAATCCTGTTAAATACTCTAACCACAGATTAAATCATATCAAGGAAAGAGGTACTATTTTGGGGGAAAATTACCCCTTCATGTCAAAGATCAAGGAGATGACTTACATTGTTTAATTGAGTTACTTATGAAATCTTAAGTGGTTTTGAGAAGATGAGCTGTGGATGCTGCAAGACATGAGACTGATGCTGATTTAATGTTAGCCCTGACAGAATGGCTGATATTTAAAACTTGCTCCAGTATTGCTTGATAGATTGTAAGTTAACGTAAAGATCTGTTTGATGCTTTTATTTTACAAAATATTATTGAGAAAAAGTTTGACAGCCAAGGAACCGCCTTCAACCAATTTCTTTCTAATTTCTATCGCCAGAAAAATTTGTCCTGTTAATTCCAGAATTTACTTTTGGAAAGTTCCCATAAGGAGAGCAGAGGTATTGGTGATTGAATGGTGACTTGAATTTAGGTGAAGATCGTTAAATATTTCATAGTCATGTTTGTCTTGGTGGTTTTAGCAATTTTATATTAA
>NW_022317200.1:0-1044 GCF_002776525.5 Piliocolobus tephrosceles
ATGTAGATATTGTTTTAATACTTTCTAATGATTATTTTATAAATACTATAAATGAACTGTTAGTATTTCATCTGAACCGATTCACATTTTTTGATAATGATCTAGGTATAAGAGATTACTTCCTAATTGCCATTCTGTCTTTTGTTCCCTTTATAAAACCAGCAACCAAAATGTATTTTGGAAAAGCTTATGCAGTAACACCGAGTAATATAATACATGCCACAATAAAACAAACTTTTGTAGATTTATTAAATATAATACTATCATGGACAAAAGTAAATGAAAATGAATATGAACAGCCGTATGAAACAGCTATAGAAAGGGTATACAAAGATTTATTATCTTTTTCAACAGTTTTAGAACCGAAATTAACTACAGATCTTACACAGTTGAAACTTATTTTAAAAAAACAAAAATTAGGAAATGATATCATGCGTAGAAATTTTTTAAAAAATGATAAACAATTGAAACAATTGTTAATTATCTGAGAATTATACTTCAAACTAAATAGATGTAATAATAAGCTTTTTCTTCTTCTTCTTTTTTTTTTTTTTAAACATTTATTAGATTATTCAATTTATACACTATATATATATATATATATATATATTTCCATTTGATTTGAATATATTTTCGATAGCATGAGAAATAATGTATCTATTAAGATGCATATCCAAATAAAGTTCGCCTAAATTCATAGTATGAACTGTTGCATAACTAATTAAATAATACATATTATAATAACATTATTAACTTTAAGTTATATTACTAACATTACCTACATTACTAACACTAATAAAATATAAGTATGTTTTTTTTCATTATTTAAGGCACATAATGGTAACTTATACATGTAAACTTTTTTTTTATTTTTTATTTTTCATTATTATAATACGACAGCAAGCTAGCTAAAAAAAAACAAACATATAAAAGCTATATATTTAGCGAGCTAGCTAAAAAAAAAAAATATATAAACGCTATAAATTTATCAAGCTAGAAAAAAAATAAAAACATATAAAAGTTATATATTTATCAAGCTGGTTA
>NW_022317201.1:0-5505 GCF_002776525.5 Piliocolobus tephrosceles
TTTCTTTGCGCTGGGTACGTAATTCCTCCTTTAGCTCTGAGAGGTTTGATGGACTGAAGCCTTCTTCTCTCATCTCATCAAAATCATTCTCTGACCAGCTTTGATCCGTTGCTGGCGATGGGCTGTGCTCCTTTGCAGGAGGAGATGCGCTCTTATTTTTTGAATTTCCAGCTTTTCTGCCCTGCTTTTTCCCCATCTTTGTGGTTTTATCTGTCTCTGGTCTTTGATGATGGTGATGTACTGATGGGGTTTTGGTATAGGTGTCCTTCCTGTTTGATAGTTTTCCTTCTGACAGTCAGGACCCTCAGCTATAGGTCTGTTGGAGATTGCTTGAGGTCCACTCCAGACCCTGTTTGCCTGGGTATCAGCAGCAGAGGTTGCAGAAGACAGAATATTGCTGAACAGCGAGTGCACCTGTCTGATTCTTGCTTTGGAAGCTTCCTCTCAGGGGTGTACTCCACCCTGTAAGGTGTGGGGTGTCAGACTGCCCCTAGTGGGGGATGTCTCCCAGTTAGGCTACTCAGGGGTCAGTGACCCACTTGATCAGGCAGACTGCCCCTTCTCAGATCTCAACCTCTGTGTTGGGAGATCCACTGCTCTCTTCAAAGCTGTCAGACAGAGTCGTTCGCGTCAGGACAGGCCTCTGCTGCTTGAGCTGAGCCCTGTCCCCAGAGGCGCAGTCTACAGAGACAGGCAGGTTTCCTTGAGCTGCTGTGAGCTCCACCCAGTTCCAGCTTCCCAGCGGCTTTGTTTACCTACTTAAGCCTCAGGGATGGCGGGCGCCCCTCCTCCAGCCTCGCTGCTGCCTTGCGGTTAGATTGCCGCAGACTGCTGTGTTAGCAAGGAGAGAGGCTCCGTGGGCGTGGGACCCTCCCGGCCAGGTGTGGGATACAATCTCTGGTGTGCCGGTGTTACAGCGCAGTATTGGGGTGGGAGTTACCCGATTTTCCAGGTGTTGTGTGTCTCAGTTCCCCTGGCTAGGAAAAGGGACTCCCTTCCCCCTCGCGCTTCCCAGGTGAGGCGATGCCTCGCCCTGCTTCAGCTCTCGCTGGTCGGGCTGCAGCAGCTGACCAGCACCGATTGTCCGGCACTCCCGAGTGAGATGACCCCAGTACCTCAGTTGAAAATGCAGAAATCGCCGGTCTTCTGTGTCGCTCGCGCTGGGAGATGGAGACTGACGCTGTTCCTATTCGGCCATCTTGCTCCGCCCCCTCAAATATCTTTTGTCCTATTAAAATTAGTTATATTAATTATGATTTTTAAATTTTACTAAAGGGCTCTATGTTCTTAGATTAAAAACAAATAAATTATTAGTCTTTCAATTAAAAAAACAGAGGTCAATGGCCTCCACCTTTTGGTGCCTGTGAATGATGCCTTTCAATTATTTTAGAAGTTTCTTCTGTTAATTTCTGTTGCATTTCAAAATGCTGTCTTTACATTATAATTTCCTAACTTTTTGATTTCAGATGTTATGTTTTGACTTCTCCCTTAGAAATATAATGTTTGAACTCATTTACTCTGAGCTGGCTGCCATTCTGCACAGTTTTTTGTCTTGCACTCCAAGATGTAACATATATACATACATATATATGTGTATATATATGAATATGAATAATATCCATGGAGTTGTGCTGAGTGTTGCAGAGCATTTGTCTTGCTCCTGCCCCATCAATAGCAATGGAACCTTCCTATCTCTATTCCTCCACTGTGTTACTGATTCACTTAAACCTAAGCTGCCACTGATTATAAGGTGTGGCATTACTTTGTGCTTGTACTTAGAAAAATAAAATGCTTCTAATTAAACTATAGCACAATGTTTTCTTATCATTAAGAATTTTTATTATACCCATTTAAAGAGACATTTTAGACTTATTTAGACAATGATTCATACCATATAATTTTGCCTACTGAAGAAGAAAAATAAAAAAAAATTGATTAAGGCTTTCATAAAATTTCCTTCTATCAAGAATTTGACTTAGGAATCAGTTTTCAACACGGGGATATTCTTTATGTTTTCCAAAACAATATTATTGTTCTGTGTACCGCAAGAATGTTGAAAATGCAGCATATTATAAAAGACCACTTGCTACTGTCTCTTGAATTTTTTCCAAGCTTCTAACATCCTGACATCTTCTTGATCTTAAGAGATGTCAGTGGAAAGTAAAAATTGATGCTCTTGTTTCTTGCTTAAATGGTAAGTAAACGGTTTATTGCCTGAAAAATGCAGGTGTTAGAGTTGCCCAGACATGTCACTAAAATTCATAAGCATACTCCTTCATGTCTCGGCAAGGACAACTGTATCACAAAGGATGCCTGGCCAAGGGCCTTCGTAAAATGCTATTGATTGGTTATAAAATTGTATTATAATTTCAGAGATGAATAAATATTTTCAGAGAATAGAAGAAATGCATCTAATAATTCATTAATAATAATTAAGAATCGATTAAGTGAATATGTCTTTCTTACATTCTTAAGACCACTAAAGATATAACAAATATTAAAGATCTTAAGATTATTAATGAATTATTAGATGCATTTCTTCTATTCTCTGAAAATATTTATTCATCTCTGAAATTATAATACAATTTTATAACCAATCAATAGCATTTTACGAAGGCCCTTGGCCAGGCATCCTTTGTGATACAGTTGTCCTTGCCGAGACATGAAGGAGTATGCTTATGAATTTTAGTGACATGTCTGGGCAACTCTAACACCTGCATTTTTCAGGCAATAAACCGTTTACTTACCATTTAAGCAAGAAACAAGAGCATCAATTTTTACTTTCCACTGACATCTCTTAAGATCAAGAAGATGTCAGGATGTTAGAAGCTTGGAAAAAATTCAAGAGACAGTAGCAAGTGGTCTTTTATAATATGCTGCATTTTCAACATTCTTGCGGTACACAGAACAATAATATTGTTTTGGAAAACATAAAGAATATCCCCGTGTTGAAAACTGATTCCTAAGTCAAATTCTTGATAGAAGGAAATTTTATGAAAGCCTTAATCAATTTTTTTTTATTTTTCTTCTTCAGTAGGCAAAATTATATGGTATGAATCATTGTCTAAATAAGTCTAAAATGTCTCTTTAAATGGGTATAATAAAAATTCTTAATGATAAGAAAACATTGTGCTATAGTTTAATTAGAAGCATTTTATTTTTCTAAGTACAAGCACAAAGTAATGCCACACCTTATAATCAGTGGCAGCTTAGGTTTAAGTGAATCAGTAACACAGTGGAGGAATAGAGATAGGAAGGTTCCATTGCTATTGATGGGGCAGGAGCAAGACAAATGCTCTGCAACACTCAGCACAACTCCATGGATATTATTCATATTCATATATATACACATATATATGTATGTATATATGTTACATCTTGGAGTGCAAGACAAAAAACTGTGCAGAATGGCAGCCAGCTCAGAGTAAATGAGTTCAAACATTATATTTCTAAGGGAGAAGTCAAAACATAACATCTGAAATCAAAAAGTTAGGAAATTATAATGTAAAGACAGCATTTTGAAATGCAACAGAAATTAACAGAAGAAACTTCTAAAATAATTGAAAGGCATCATTCACAGGCACCAAAAGGTGGAGGCCATTGACCTCTGTTTTTTTAATTGAAAGACTAATAATTTATTTGTTTTTAATCTAAGAACATAGAGCCCTTTAGTAAAATTTAAAAATCATAATTAATATAACTAATTTTAATAGGACAAAAGATATTTGAGGGGGCGGAGCAAGATGGCCGAATAGGAACAGCGTCAGTCTCCATCTCCCAGCGCGAGCGACACAGAAGACCGGCGATTTCTGCATTTTCAACTGAGGTACTGGGGTCATCTCACTCGGGAGTGCCGGACAATCGGTGCTGGTCAGCTGCTGCAGCCCGACCAGCGAGAGCTGAAGCAGGGCGAGGCATCGCCTCACCTGGGAAGCGCGAGGGGGAAGGGAGTCCCTTTTCCTAGCCAGGGGAACTGAGACACACAACACCTGGAAAATCGGGTAACTCCCACCCCAATACTGCGCTGTAACACCGGCACACCAGAGATTGTATCCCACACCTGGCCGGGAGGGTCCCACGCCCACGGAGCCTCTCTCCTTGCTAACACAGCAGTCTGCGGCAATCTAACCGCAAGGCAGCAGCGAGGCTGGAGGAGGGGCGCCCGCCATCCCTGAGGCTTAAGTAGGTAAACAAAGCCGCTGGGAAGCTGGAACTGGGTGGAGCTCACAGCAGCTCAAGGAAACCTGCCTGTCTCTGTAGACTGCGCCTCTGGGGACAGGGCTCAGCTCAAGCAGCAGAGGCCTGTCCTGACGCGAACGACTCTGTCTGACAGCTTTGAAGAGAGCAGTGGATCTCCCAACACAGAGGTTGAGATCTGAGAAGGGGCAGTCTGCCTGATCAAGTGGGTCACTGACCCCTGAGTAGCCTAACTGGGAGACATCCCCCACTAGGGGCAGTCTGACACCCCACACCTTACAGGGTGGAGTACACCCCTGAGAGGAAGCTTCCAAAGCAAGAATCAGACAGGTGCACTCGCTGTTCAGCAATATTCTGTCTTCTGCAACCTCTGCTGCTGATACCCAGGCAAACAGGGTCTGGAGTGGACCTCAAGCAATCTCCAACAGACCTATAGCTGAGGGTCCTGACTGTCAGAAGGAAAACTATCAAACAGGAAGGACACCTATATCAAAACCCCATCAGTACGTCACCATCATCAAAGACCAGTGACAGATAAAACCACAAAGATGGGGAAAAAGCAGGGCAGAAAAGCTGGAAATTCAAAAAATAAGAGCGCATCTCCTCCTGCAAAGGAGCACAGCCCATCGCCAGCAACGGATCAAAGCTGGTCAGAGAATGATTTTGATGAGATGAGAGAAGAAGGCTTCAGTCCATCAAACCTCTCAGAGCTAAAGGAGGAATTACGTACCCAGCGCAAAGAAACTAAAAATCTTGAAAAAAAAGTGGAAGAATTGACAGCTAGACTAATTAATGCAGAGAAGGTCATAAACGAAATGACAGAGATGAAAACCATGACACGAGAAATACGTGACAAATGCACAAGCTTCAGTAACCGACTCGATCAACTGGAAGAAAGAGTATCAGCGATGGAGGATCAAATGAATGAAATGAAGCGAGAAGAGAAACCAAAAGAAAAAAGAAGAAAAAGAAATGAACAAAGCCTGCAAGAAGTATGGGATTATGTCAAAAGACCAAATCTACGTCTGATTGGGGTGCCTGAAAGTGAGGGGGAAAATGGAACCAAATTGGAAAACACTCTACAGGATATCATCCAGGAGAACTTCCCCAACCTAGCAGGGCAGGCCAACATTCAAATTCAGGAAATACAGAGAACGCCACAAAGATACTCCTCCAGAAGAGCAACTCCAAGACACATAATTGCAAGATTCACCAAAGTTGAAATGAAGGAAAAAATCTTAAGGGCAGCCAGAGAGAAAGGTCGGGTTACCCACAAAGGGAAGCCCATCAGACTGACAGCAGATCTCT
>NW_022317202.1:0-5505 GCF_002776525.5 Piliocolobus tephrosceles
AGAGATCTGCTGTCAGTCTGATGGGCTTCCCTTTGTGGGTAACCCGACCTTTCTCTCTGGCTGCCCTTAAGATTTTTTCCTTCATTTCAACTTTGGTGAATCTTGCAATTATGTGTCTTGGAGTTGCTCTTCTGGAGGAGTATCTTTGTGGCGTTCTCTGTATTTCCTGAATTTGAATGTTGGCCTGCCCTGCTAGGTTGGGGAAGTTCTCCTGGATGATATCCTGTAGAGTGTTTTCCAATTTGGTTCCATTTTCCCCCTCACTTTCAGGCACCCCAATCAGACGTAGATTTGGTCTTTTGACATAATCCCATACTTCTTGCAGGCTTTGTTCATTTCTTTTTCTTCTTTTTTCTTTTGGTTTCTCTTCTCGCTTCATTTCATTCATTTGATCCTCCATCGCTGATACTCTTTCTTCCAGTTGATCGAGTCGGTTACTGAAGCTTGTGCATTTGTCACGTATTTCTCGTGTCATGGTTTTCATCTCTGTCATTTCGTTTATGACCTTCTCTGCATTAATTAGTCTAGCTGTCAATTCTTCCACTTTTTTTTCAAGATTTTTAGTTTCTTTGCGCTGGGTACGTAATTCCTCCTTTAGCTCTGAGAGGTTTGATGGACTGAAGCCTTCTTCTCTCATCTCATCAAAATCATTCTCTGACCAGCTTTGATCCGTTGCTGGCGATGGGCTGTGCTCCTTTGCAGGAGGAGATGCGCTCTTATTTTTTGAATTTCCAGCTTTTCTGCCCTGCTTTTTCCCCATCTTTGTGGTTTTATCTGTCTCTGGTCTTTGATGATGGTGATGTACTGATGGGGTTTTGGTATAGGTGTCCTTCCTGTTTGATAGTTTTCCTTCTGACAGTCAGGACCCTCAGCTATAGGTCTGTTGGAGATTGCTTGAGGTCCACTCCAGACCCTGTTTGCCTGGGTATCAGCAGCAGAGGTTGCAGAAGACAGAATATTGCTGAACAGCGAGTGCACCTGTCTGATTCTTGCTTTGGAAGCTTCCTCTCAGGGGTGTACTCCACCCTGTAAGGTGTGGGGTGTCAGACTGCCCCTAGTGGGGGATGTCTCCCAGTTAGGCTACTCAGGGGTCAGTGACCCACTTGATCAGGCAGACTGCCCCTTCTCAGATCTCAACCTCTGTGTTGGGAGATCCACTGCTCTCTTCAAAGCTGTCAGACAGAGTCGTTCGCGTCAGGACAGGCCTCTGCTGCTTGAGCTGAGCCCTGTCCCCAGAGGCGCAGTCTACAGAGACAGGCAGGTTTCCTTGAGCTGCTGTGAGCTCCACCCAGTTCCAGCTTCCCAGCGGCTTTGTTTACCTACTTAAGCCTCAGGGATGGCGGGCGCCCCTCCTCCAGCCTCGCTGCTGCCTTGCGGTTAGATTGCCGCAGACTGCTGTGTTAGCAAGGAGAGAGGCTCCGTGGGCGTGGGACCCTCCCGGCCAGGTGTGGGATACAATCTCTGGTGTGCCGGTGTTACAGCGCAGTATTGGGGTGGGAGTTACCCGATTTTCCAGGTGTTGTGTGTCTCAGTTCCCCTGGCTAGGAAAAGGGACTCCCTTCCCCCTCGCGCTTCCCAGGTGAGGCGATGCCTCGCCCTGCTTCAGCTCTCGCTGGTCGGGCTGCAGCAGCTGACCAGCACCGATTGTCCGGCACTCCCGAGTGAGATGACCCCAGTACCTCAGTTGAAAATGCAGAAATCGCCGGTCTTCTGTGTCGCTCGCGCTGGGAGATGGAGACTGACGCTGTTCCTATTCGGCCATCTTGCTCCGCCCCCTCAAATATCTTTTGTCCTATTAAAATTAGTTATATTAATTATGATTTTTAAATTTTACTAAAGGGCTCTATGTTCTTAGATTAAAAACAAATAAATTATTAGTCTTTCAATTAAAAAAACAGAGGTCAATGGCCTCCACCTTTTGGTGCCTGTGAATGATGCCTTTCAATTATTTTAGAAGTTTCTTCTGTTAATTTCTGTTGCATTTCAAAATGCTGTCTTTACATTATAATTTCCTAACTTTTTGATTTCAGATGTTATGTTTTGACTTCTCCCTTAGAAATATAATGTTTGAACTCATTTACTCTGAGCTGGCTGCCATTCTGCACAGTTTTTTGTCTTGCACTCCAAGATGTAACATATATACATACATATATATGTGTATATATATGAATATGAATAATATCCATGGAGTTGTGCTGAGTGTTGCAGAGCATTTGTCTTGCTCCTGCCCCATCAATAGCAATGGAACCTTCCTATCTCTATTCCTCCACTGTGTTACTGATTCACTTAAACCTAAGCTGCCACTGATTATAAGGTGTGGCATTACTTTGTGCTTGTACTTAGAAAAATAAAATGCTTCTAATTAAACTATAGCACAATGTTTTCTTATCATTAAGAATTTTTATTATACCCATTTAAAGAGACATTTTAGACTTATTTAGACAATGATTCATACCATATAATTTTGCCTACTGAAGAAGAAAAATAAAAAAAAATTGATTAAGGCTTTCATAAAATTTCCTTCTATCAAGAATTTGACTTAGGAATCAGTTTTCAACACGGGGATATTCTTTATGTTTTCCAAAACAATATTATTGTTCTGTGTACCGCAAGAATGTTGAAAATGCAGCATATTATAAAAGACCACTTGCTACTGTCTCTTGAATTTTTTCCAAGCTTCTAACATCCTGACATCTTCTTGATCTTAAGAGATGTCAGTGGAAAGTAAAAATTGATGCTCTTGTTTCTTGCTTAAATGGTAAGTAAACGGTTTATTGCCTGAAAAATGCAGGTGTTAGAGTTGCCCAGACATGTCACTAAAATTCATAAGCATACTCCTTCATGTCTCGGCAAGGACAACTGTATCACAAAGGATGCCTGGCCAAGGGCCTTCGTAAAATGCTATTGATTGGTTATAAAATTGTATTATAATTTCAGAGATGAATAAATATTTTCAGAGAATAGAAGAAATGCATCTAATAATTCATTAATAATAATTAAGAATCGATTAAGTGAATATGTCTTTCTTACATTCTTAAGACCACTAAAGATATAACAAATATTAAAGATCTTAAGATTATTAATGAATTATTAGATGCATTTCTTCTATTCTCTGAAAATATTTATTCATCTCTGAAATTATAATACAATTTTATAACCAATCAATAGCATTTTACGAAGGCCCTTGGCCAGGCATCCTTTGTGATACAGTTGTCCTTGCCGAGACATGAAGGAGTATGCTTATGAATTTTAGTGACATGTCTGGGCAACTCTAACACCTGCATTTTTCAGGCAATAAACCGTTTACTTACCATTTAAGCAAGAAACAAGAGCATCAATTTTTACTTTCCACTGACATCTCTTAAGATCAAGAAGATGTCAGGATGTTAGAAGCTTGGAAAAAATTCAAGAGACAGTAGCAAGTGGTCTTTTATAATATGCTGCATTTTCAACATTCTTGCGGTACACAGAACAATAATATTGTTTTGGAAAACATAAAGAATATCCCCGTGTTGAAAACTGATTCCTAAGTCAAATTCTTGATAGAAGGAAATTTTATGAAAGCCTTAATCAATTTTTTTTTATTTTTCTTCTTCAGTAGGCAAAATTATATGGTATGAATCATTGTCTAAATAAGTCTAAAATGTCTCTTTAAATGGGTATAATAAAAATTCTTAATGATAAGAAAACATTGTGCTATAGTTTAATTAGAAGCATTTTATTTTTCTAAGTACAAGCACAAAGTAATGCCACACCTTATAATCAGTGGCAGCTTAGGTTTAAGTGAATCAGTAACACAGTGGAGGAATAGAGATAGGAAGGTTCCATTGCTATTGATGGGGCAGGAGCAAGACAAATGCTCTGCAACACTCAGCACAACTCCATGGATATTATTCATATTCATATATATACACATATATATGTATGTATATATGTTACATCTTGGAGTGCAAGACAAAAAACTGTGCAGAATGGCAGCCAGCTCAGAGTAAATGAGTTCAAACATTATATTTCTAAGGGAGAAGTCAAAACATAACATCTGAAATCAAAAAGTTAGGAAATTATAATGTAAAGACAGCATTTTGAAATGCAACAGAAATTAACAGAAGAAACTTCTAAAATAATTGAAAGGCATCATTCACAGGCACCAAAAGGTGGAGGCCATTGACCTCTGTTTTTTTAATTGAAAGACTAATAATTTATTTGTTTTTAATCTAAGAACATAGAGCCCTTTAGTAAAATTTAAAAATCATAATTAATATAACTAATTTTAATAGGACAAAAGATATTTGAGGGGGCGGAGCAAGATGGCCGAATAGGAACAGCGTCAGTCTCCATCTCCCAGCGCGAGCGACACAGAAGACCGGCGATTTCTGCATTTTCAACTGAGGTACTGGGGTCATCTCACTCGGGAGTGCCGGACAATCGGTGCTGGTCAGCTGCTGCAGCCCGACCAGCGAGAGCTGAAGCAGGGCGAGGCATCGCCTCACCTGGGAAGCGCGAGGGGGAAGGGAGTCCCTTTTCCTAGCCAGGGGAACTGAGACACACAACACCTGGAAAATCGGGTAACTCCCACCCCAATACTGCGCTGTAACACCGGCACACCAGAGATTGTATCCCACACCTGGCCGGGAGGGTCCCACGCCCACGGAGCCTCTCTCCTTGCTAACACAGCAGTCTGCGGCAATCTAACCGCAAGGCAGCAGCGAGGCTGGAGGAGGGGCGCCCGCCATCCCTGAGGCTTAAGTAGGTAAACAAAGCCGCTGGGAAGCTGGAACTGGGTGGAGCTCACAGCAGCTCAAGGAAACCTGCCTGTCTCTGTAGACTGCGCCTCTGGGGACAGGGCTCAGCTCAAGCAGCAGAGGCCTGTCCTGACGCGAACGACTCTGTCTGACAGCTTTGAAGAGAGCAGTGGATCTCCCAACACAGAGGTTGAGATCTGAGAAGGGGCAGTCTGCCTGATCAAGTGGGTCACTGACCCCTGAGTAGCCTAACTGGGAGACATCCCCCACTAGGGGCAGTCTGACACCCCACACCTTACAGGGTGGAGTACACCCCTGAGAGGAAGCTTCCAAAGCAAGAATCAGACAGGTGCACTCGCTGTTCAGCAATATTCTGTCTTCTGCAACCTCTGCTGCTGATACCCAGGCAAACAGGGTCTGGAGTGGACCTCAAGCAATCTCCAACAGACCTATAGCTGAGGGTCCTGACTGTCAGAAGGAAAACTATCAAACAGGAAGGACACCTATATCAAAACCCCATCAGTACGTCACCATCATCAAAGACCAGTGACAGATAAAACCACAAAGATGGGGAAAAAGCAGGGCAGAAAAGCTGGAAATTCAAAAAATAAGAGCGCATCTCCTCCTGCAAAGGAGCACAGCCCATCGCCAGCAACGGATCAAAGCTGGTCAGAGAATGATTTTGATGAGATGAGAGAAGAAGGCTTCAGTCCATCAAACCTCTCAGAGCTAAAGGAGGAATTACGTACCCAGCGCAAAGAAA
>NW_022317203.1:0-1384 GCF_002776525.5 Piliocolobus tephrosceles
CAATATGATTAACTGCCTTTGTGTAAGACTGCTTTCCCGCCTCGGGTTTGCGAAAACAAGCCCTACCCCTGCCCTGCAAGCCCCTGATAAATGTCATCAGAATTTCAAAATTAACTGAAATACCAGAAATGGCGGGAACCAATCATAATCAGCCAAATCGCCTTGTTCAAATATCGACCAATCATACATCTGATTTGTATAATAACTCTGTGCCTATTTACCCCAGACTATATAACACTGTCCTGAGCCCAGTTGGGGAGCTCTCCCACCCCACTCGTTTCATGGGTGTGTGTGAGAGTTCCAGGTTCGAACCTGTAATAAAGATCCTTGCTGCTTGGCTTTGACTCTGGACTCTGGTGGTCTTCTCCAGGGAATAAACGGTCTGGGCATAACAAATGGGGGCTCGTCCGGGATTTCCCCCAAGCCCACCAGACCTCCAAGTCAATGGATCTTAATCTGTAAGTAAGCCGGCTTTGTGTTTGTCTCTGTCTCTGTCTCTGACTGTCTTCCTGAAATTTCGCGAAATCTGTGATCTGAATTAGCCTGTATTGCAGGTGGCACGGTCTGGGCTGACGCGCTAAAAGACTGCCACCCGGGACTGGTGGGAGACGTCCCCCGGTGCCCATCTGGGGGCCTCCACACTTGGTCGCCCTGTCTGACTCAGGTCGGAAGAGTTAAGTCCGACACGCGCTCGCGAATGCTCATCGTTTACCACTGTCTGTTACTGTTAAGTGTTAAGTCCAAAAAGAAACATAAAACCTCTTCTTCCCTTCCAGGACCAGACCTGTCAGATACTCCCCTCTGCTTAACACTCATTTTCGTCTCTCCTTCTCCTTGTAGGAGCAGTCCAAAAATGGGCAACGCCCAGAGCACGCCGCTCTCCCTCCTTGTTAACAATTTTAAAGATGTAAAGGCTTGCGACGTGACCTAGGTGTAGAATTAAAAAAAGGAAAGCTAGTTACTTTCAGTTGCTTGGAGTGGCCCACCTTCGGCGTAGGGTGGCCCTCCGAAAGGACTTTCTGTCTCTCCACTATTACTGAGGTAAAAGCTAAGATCTTCCTGCCAGGGTGGTCAGGGCATCCCGATCAAATTCCTTATATTCTAGTGTGGCAGGATCTCGTGGAGAACCCACCGCCCTGGTTGACCCCGTTCATTCCTGAGCCCTGCAAGGTCCTAGTAACGCGACCCGCGAGACAAAGGACCCCCTCTGCTCCCTTGGCCCCTGTGCTGCCAGATAGTCAGGACCCCCTATCGATGGAACCAACACTTCCCCCACCATACCCGCACCCTATCCCGCAGGTCCCGGTCCCCCAGGGTGCCTCCGGGGAGGAACAAGGGGACCGAGACGCTGAAGCAGCCAAAAGCGAAAGTAACTCGGGGGGGG
>NW_022317204.1:0-5132 GCF_002776525.5 Piliocolobus tephrosceles
GGGGGGGGCTGGCCGGCCAAACACAAGGCCGCGTGCAGCATGACCAAGCTTCCCGACTCCCTGACTCTACTGTGGCCCTGCCCCTCAGAGAAATAGGGTCGCATGATGATACTGGGCTCCCCCATCTCATGTATTGGCCTTTTTCTACTAGTGATTTGTACAATTGGAAGTCCCGAAATGCTTGGTTTTCAGATAATCCCAAAGATCTAACCTCCTTGTTAGACAGTGTCATGTTTACTCACCAGCCGACTTGGGATTACTGTCAACAGCTCCTCCAAATCCTGTTCACAACAGAAGAACGGGAAAGGATCCAGGTTGAGGCCAGGAAGCTGGTCCCAGGAGATGATGGCCAGCCAACTGCAAATCCTGACCTCATCAACGCAGCTTTTCCTTTAACCCGACCCAGATGGGATTACAACACGGCAGAAGGTAGGGGACGACTGCTCATTTATCGCCAGACTCTAATGGCAGGTCTCCCGGCAGCAGCTCGCAAGCCCACCAATTTAGCGAAAGTGTACACTGTACTACAGGGTAAGGTAGAAAGTCCTGCTGCTTATCTAGAAAGACTAATGGAAGCTTTCAGACAGTTTACCCCTATGGACCCAGAGGCACCAGATAATCAGGCAGCCATAGTGATGTCCTTTGTAAACCAGGCAGCACCAGATATTAAAAGAAAACTCCAGAAATTAGAAGGTTTGGAGGGAAAGCAGATTCAGGATCTCCTTCAGATAGCTCAACGAGTTTATAATAATAGAGATACCCCAGAAGAAAAGCAATTTAAAGCAACTAAAGAAATGACCAAAGTCTTGGTGGCAGCTTTCCCCCAGGCGGGAAATGCCCAATACAGGAAACAAATGGCACAAGGCTCCAGGCAGAAATTAGAAAAAGATCAGTGTGCCTATTGTAAAGAACGTGGTCACTGGATTAAAGACTGCCCAAAGAAAAAGAAACCAGCCAGTCAGACAGATCAGACCTCCATCCTTGTTACCCAGGACTCTGAATAGGGGAGACGGGGTTTGGAGCCTCTCCCCGAACCCAGGGTAACTTTGCAAGTGGAGGGGTCCCCGGTTCACTTTCTGGTCGATACCGGGGCGGAACGTTCAGTTCTAACAAAACCAATTGGAAAGATGTCCAAGAACTCATCTTGGGTGCACGGGGCCACAGGCATCAAAAAATACCCTTGGACAACTCAGAGGACTGTGGACTTAGGAACAGGAAGAGTATCCCATTCCTTCCTAGTCATCCCAGAAAGCCCCTGCCCCCTATTAGGGAGGGACTTGTTAACAAAAATGGGGGCCCAAATCCACTTTGAGCCAGAAGGGCCCAAGATAACTGACTCCCAAAACAGGCCAATATCTATCCTGACTGTCACCTTAGAAGATGAGTACAGACTCCATCAGGAGCAAAAGCCCCCTGATCAGGAAATTGACTCTTGGCTCCAGCGCTTCCCTGAAGCGTGGGCAGAAACTGGGGGCTTGGGGCTAGCTAAACATCGGCCTGCCATATTTGTCGAAGTTAAGCCGGGGAGGGATCCGGTTCGGGTTCGGCAATATCCCATGCCCCTAGAGGCAAAAGAAGGAATTACGCCCCATATCCGCCGACTCCTAGACCAGGGAGTCCTACGGGCTTGCCACTCATCCTGGAATACTCCACTGTTACCTGTTCGTAAACCCAACAGTATGGATTATAGGCCAGTGCAAGATTTAAGAGAAGTTAATAAAAGGGTCATGGACATACACCCCACTGTGCCCAATCCATACACCCTTTTAAGTGCCTTACATCCAGAAAAACAGTGGTATACCGTTCTTGATCTAAAAGATGCTTTCTTCAGCCTTCCTCTGGCTCCCAAAAGTCAAGAACTCTTTGCATTTGAATGGACTGATCCTGAGAGAGGCATCAACGGTCAGCTGACATGGACCAGACTGCCACAAGGATTCAAGAACTCGCCAACCCTGTTCGATGAAGCCCTTCATGAAGATCTGGGTGAGTACCGGCGGCAGCACCCTGAAATAACTCTTTTGCAGTATGTTGATGATCTCTTAATAGCGGCCAGATCCCCAGAAGCTTGTGTACAAGGGACTGAAAACCTCCTAAAGACTTTGGGGGAGCTAGGCTACCGAGCCTCAGCAACAAAGGCCCAGATCTGCAAGTCGGAGGTAACCTACCTGGGATACCTATTAAAAGGGGGGAAACGCTGGTTAACCAGAGCCCGGAAGGAAACAGTCCTGCGCATCCCTAGACCCCAGTCGACACCGCAAGTGAGAGAATTCCTGGGGTCGGCAGGGTTATGTAGGTTATGGATACCCGGGTTTGCAGAGTTAGCCAAGCCCCTATACCAGGCAACAAAAGAACAGCAGCCCTTCAATTGGACAGAAGAGGCTGAGCTGGCCTTCCAACAGATCAAAACTGCTCTGCTATCAGCCCTGGCGTTGGGACTCCCTGATGTCTCCAAGCCCTTCCACCTATATGTGGACAAAAGCTGAGGTGTAGCTAAAGCAGTACTGACTCAGTATTTAGGCCCTTGGCGCAGACCGGTTGCATATTTGTCAAAGAGACTGGACTCAGTGGCTGCTGGGTGGCCTTCTTGCCTCCGGATAATCGCGGCCACCACCTTAATGGTCAAAGACGCTGATAAACTGACCATGGGCCAAGAATTGCAGGTCACTACCCCACATGCCATTGAAGGCGTACTCAGACAACCACCTGATCGGTGGCTTAGCAATGCCCGGCTCACCCACTACCAGGGACTGCTACTAAACCCCCTCAGAATAATTTTCATGCCCCCAACGGCCCTAAACCCCGCGTCCCTACTGCCAAATCCGGACTTGGAAAGCCCACTCCACAACTGTTCCGAGATATTGGCCCAGGTACGCGGAGTCAGAGAAGACCTACAGGACCGGCCACTGCCAGACGCTGACCTCGTCTGGTTCACTGATGGAAGCAGCTTCGTTCACCAAGGCCAGAGGTATGCAGGGGCAGCTGTGACGTCAGAGACTGAGGTAATTTGGGCGGAACCCTTACCCCCAGGGACATCGGCCCAGAGAGCCAAACTGGTAGCGCTCACCCAAGCCCTCACCTTAGGGGCAGAGAAAAAACTAACAGTATACACGGATAGCTGCTATGCTTTTGCTACTGTGCACATACATGGGGCCATCTACAGAGAAAGAGGACTATTGACAGCTGAAGGAAGAGAGATAAAAAACAAACAAGAAATCCTAGCCCTGTCAACTGCCTTGTGGAAACCAAAGAAATTGGCTATTGTACATTGCCCTGGGCATCAGAAACCAACCACGCCAATTGCTCGAGGCAACTTCTTAGCCGACCAAACCACACGGAGCATAGCAAAGGCTCCCAGCCAGCTCCTTGCACTCCAGCTCCCTGATCCAGGCCCGCGAGACTTGCCATGTTTTCCCGACTATTCCGAACAGGATCGTGAGTGGATGGACACGCTTCCCCTAAAACAGGTTCAGAATGGGTGGTGGACTGATATCAATGACCAAACCATCCTACCAGAAAAATTAGGATGGCAGGTATTGGAACATATCCACCAGACAACCCACCTGGGGGTCCGGCGAATGATAGACTTAATCAGGCACGCCAAGTTCAGAATCAGGCACATAGCTGAACTGGCCAGCAATATTACAACAAATTGCAAAGTCTGCCAACTGAACAACGCTTACCCCCAAACCCAGGCCACTACAGGGACTAGGTTTAGAGGAACTAGGCCCGGCGTCTATTGGGAGATAGATTTCACTGAAATAAAACCCAGGAAATATGGGTATCAGTACTTGCTTGTTTTTGTAGATACTTTTTCAGGATGGACGGAAGTGTTCCCAACTAAGAGAGAAACTGCTCAGGTTGTAGCAAAGAAAATTTTGGAAGAAATCCTCCCCAGGTATGGCTACCCCGTCCAGATAGGGTCAGATAATGGACCGGCCTTTGTTGCTAAGGTAAGTCAGGATTTGGCTTCCATTCTTGGGGCAGATTGGAAATTACATTGTGCTTATAGGCCCCAAAGCTCAGGACAGGTAGAAAGGATGAATCGGACTCTGGAGGAGACCTTAACTAAATTGACCATGGAGACTGGTGCTAATTGGGTAGAAATTCTCCCCTACGCTCTGTTCCGGGCCCGGAATACCCCTTACAGACTGGGCCTTACCCCATATGAAATCATGTATGGCAGACCCCCACCCCGGTTCCCAGTTTAAAAGATGACCTACTCAAATCTGAAACTGAAAATGTCTCTGAGCTCTTGTTCTCCCTACAAGCCTTACAGAAAATTCACCAGGAAATTTGGCCCAAGCTACGAGAGCTGTACGAAACGGGACCTCCGCCAACACCTCATTCGTTCCAGCCAGGAGACTGGGTCTTAGTCAAGCGCCACCGACAAGAGACTCTCCAGCCCAGGTGGAAAGGACCACTGCAAGTACTCCTGACTACTCCCACCGCTCTCAAAGTAGAAGGCATCGCTTCGTGGATCCACTGCACACACGTCAAACCAGTGGACCCAACATCCGACCTTCTTGAGCCGTCTGGAGCACCGGTTACATGGACTATAGACAAAGCTAAGAATAATCCCTTAAAGCTAACCCTGCGCCGTAATCCCCCATAGCCATAGCCATGTCTAGCTTACCTATGCTTTTATGCCTCACGCATCTGACTTTTCTCACTGCTGCGCCGTCTAATCCCTAATGTCTTTACTGCTTCTGCTTACTATAGGCCCCTGTGTGGTAAATAGAATTCTACAATTTGTCAGAGAGAGGTTTGATACTATCCAACTAATGGTCCTCCGTAGCCATCACCAACCTCTTCTCCACCCAGAAGGAGAAGCTACACTATAAGAGACTGAAGGTCCAGGATTGGACACCCAGTTACTTATGAGAGGGGGAAATGAAAGGGCACAAAAGTGTGTACCCACCCTATTGCTAAACCTTTGTTCTGCTCTCACAATCCTTTTTTCCCTATCTCGGCACATTCTAGAGATTTTGTAAGTTCCTGTTTTTCTTTCTGAGGCACGGCAAGGTCACAAGACGCATTTAAGTAAGGTACACCCATGTTGCAAAACAAGCCCTGTAAAACCTGTCACAATATGATTAACTGCCTTTGTGTAAGACTGCTTTCCCGCCTCGGGT
>NW_022317205.1:0-1384 GCF_002776525.5 Piliocolobus tephrosceles
CCCCCCCCGAGTTACTTTCGCTTTTGGCTGCTTCAGCGTCTCGGTCCCCTTGTTCCTCCCCGGAGGCACCCTGGGGGACCGGGACCTGCGGGATAGGGTGCGGGTATGGTGGGGGAAGTGTTGGTTCCATCGATAGGGGGTCCTGACTATCTGGCAGCACAGGGGCCAAGGGAGCAGAGGGGGTCCTTTGTCTCGCGGGTCGCGTTACTAGGACCTTGCAGGGCTCAGGAATGAACGGGGTCAACCAGGGCGGTGGGTTCTCCACGAGATCCTGCCACACTAGAATATAAGGAATTTGATCGGGATGCCCTGACCACCCTGGCAGGAAGATCTTAGCTTTTACCTCAGTAATAGTGGAGAGACAGAAAGTCCTTTCGGAGGGCCACCCTACGCCGAAGGTGGGCCACTCCAAGCAACTGAAAGTAACTAGCTTTCCTTTTTTTAATTCTACACCTAGGTCACGTCGCAAGCCTTTACATCTTTAAAATTGTTAACAAGGAGGGAGAGCGGCGTGCTCTGGGCGTTGCCCATTTTTGGACTGCTCCTACAAGGAGAAGGAGAGACGAAAATGAGTGTTAAGCAGAGGGGAGTATCTGACAGGTCTGGTCCTGGAAGGGAAGAAGAGGTTTTATGTTTCTTTTTGGACTTAACACTTAACAGTAACAGACAGTGGTAAACGATGAGCATTCGCGAGCGCGTGTCGGACTTAACTCTTCCGACCTGAGTCAGACAGGGCGACCAAGTGTGGAGGCCCCCAGATGGGCACCGGGGGACGTCTCCCACCAGTCCCGGGTGGCAGTCTTTTAGCGCGTCAGCCCAGACCGTGCCACCTGCAATACAGGCTAATTCAGATCACAGATTTCGCGAAATTTCAGGAAGACAGTCAGAGACAGAGACAGAGACAAACACAAAGCCGGCTTACTTACAGATTAAGATCCATTGACTTGGAGGTCTGGTGGGCTTGGGGGAAATCCCGGACGAGCCCCCATTTGTTATGCCCAGACCGTTTATTCCCTGGAGAAGACCACCAGAGTCCAGAGTCAAAGCCAAGCAGCAAGGATCTTTATTACAGGTTCGAACCTGGAACTCTCACACACACCCATGAAACGAGTGGGGTGGGAGAGCTCCCCAACTGGGCTCAGGACAGTGTTATATAGTCTGGGGTAAATAGGCACAGAGTTATTATACAAATCAGATGTATGATTGGTCGATATTTGAACAAGGCGATTTGGCTGATTATGATTGGTTCCCGCCATTTCTGGTATTTCAGTTAATTTTGAAATTCTGATGACATTTATCAGGGGCTTGCAGGGCAGGGGTAGGGCTTGTTTTCGCAAACCCGAGGCGGGAAAGCAGTCTTACACAAAGGCAGTTAATCATATTG
>NW_022317206.1:0-5132 GCF_002776525.5 Piliocolobus tephrosceles
ACCCGAGGCGGGAAAGCAGTCTTACACAAAGGCAGTTAATCATATTGTGACAGGTTTTACAGGGCTTGTTTTGCAACATGGGTGTACCTTACTTAAATGCGTCTTGTGACCTTGCCGTGCCTCAGAAAGAAAAACAGGAACTTACAAAATCTCTAGAATGTGCCGAGATAGGGAAAAAAGGA
Source organism: Piliocolobus tephrosceles (assembly GCF_002776525.5). Classification (NCBI taxonomy): domain Eukaryota; kingdom Metazoa; phylum Chordata; class Mammalia; order Primates; family Cercopithecidae; genus Piliocolobus; species Piliocolobus tephrosceles. Next base: position 183 of record NW_022317206.1, read on the forward strand.
TTGTGAGAGCAGAACAAAGGTTTAGCAATAGGGTGGGTACACACTTTTGTGCCCTTTCATTTCCCCCTCTCATAAGTAACTGGGTGTCCAATCCTGGACCTTCAGTCTCTTATAGTGTAGCTTCTCCTTCTGGGTGGAGAAGAGGTTGGTGATGGCTACGGAGGACCATTAGTTGGATAGTATCAAACCTCTCTCTGACAAATTGTAGAATTCTATTTACCACACAGGGGCCTATAGTAAGCAGAAGCAGTAAAGACATTAGGGATTAGACGGCGCAGCAGTGAGAAAAGTCAGATGCGTGAGGCATAAAAGCATAGGTAAGCTAGACATGGCTATGGCTATGGGGGATTACGGCGCAGGGTTAGCTTTAAGGGATTATTCTTAGCTTTGTCTATAGTCCATGTAACCGGTGCTCCAGACGGCTCAAGAAGGTCGGATGTTGGGTCCACTGGTTTGACGTGTGTGCAGTGGATCCACGAAGCGATGCCTTCTACTTTGAGAGCGGTGGGAGTAGTCAGGAGTACTTGCAGTGGTCCTTTCCACCTGGGCTGGAGAGTCTCTTGTCGGTGGCGCTTGACTAAGACCCAGTCTCCTGGCTGGAACGAATGAGGTGTTGGCGGAGGTCCCGTTTCGTACAGCTCTCGTAGCTTGGGCCAAATTTCCTGGTGAATTTTCTGTAAGGCTTGTAGGGAGAACAAGAGCTCAGAGACATTTTCAGTTTCAGATTTGAGTAGGTCATCTTTTAAACTGGGAACCGGGGTGGGGGTCTGCCATACATGATTTCATATGGGGTAAGGCCCAGTCTGTAAGGGGTATTCCGGGCCCGGAACAGAGCGTAGGGGAGAATTTCTACCCAATTAGCACCAGTCTCCATGGTCAATTTAGTTAAGGTCTCCTCCAGAGTCCGATTCATCCTTTCTACCTGTCCTGAGCTTTGGGGCCTATAAGCACAATGTAATTTCCAATCTGCCCCAAGAATGGAAGCCAAATCCTGACTTACCTTAGCAACAAAGGCCGGTCCATTATCTGACCCTATCTGGACGGGGTAGCCATACCTGGGGAGGATTTCTTCCAAAATTTTCTTTGCTACAACCTGAGCAGTTTCTCTCTTAGTTGGGAACACTTCCGTCCATCCTGAAAAAGTATCTACAAAAACAAGCAAGTACTGATACCCATATTTCCTGGGTTTTATTTCAGTGAAATCTATCTCCCAATAGACGCCGGGCCTAGTTCCTCTAAACCTAGTCCCTGTAGTGGCCTGGGTTTGGGGGTAAGCGTTGTTCAGTTGGCAGACTTTGCAATTTGTTGTAATATTGCTGGCCAGTTCAGCTATGTGCCTGATTCTGAACTTGGCGTGCCTGATTAAGTCTATCATTCGCCGGACCCCCAGGTGGGTTGTCTGGTGGATATGTTCCAATACCTGCCATCCTAATTTTTCTGGTAGGATGGTTTGGTCATTGATATCAGTCCACCACCCATTCTGAACCTGTTTTAGGGGAAGCGTGTCCATCCACTCACGATCCTGTTCGGAATAGTCGGGAAAACATGGCAAGTCTCGCGGGCCTGGATCAGGGAGCTGGAGTGCAAGGAGCTGGCTGGGAGCCTTTGCTATGCTCCGTGTGGTTTGGTCGGCTAAGAAGTTGCCTCGAGCAATTGGCGTGGTTGGTTTCTGATGCCCAGGGCAATGTACAATAGCCAATTTCTTTGGTTTCCACAAGGCAGTTGACAGGGCTAGGATTTCTTGTTTGTTTTTTATCTCTCTTCCTTCAGCTGTCAATAGTCCTCTTTCTCTGTAGATGGCCCCATGTATGTGCACAGTAGCAAAAGCATAGCAGCTATCCGTGTATACTGTTAGTTTTTTCTCTGCCCCTAAGGTGAGGGCTTGGGTGAGCGCTACCAGTTTGGCTCTCTGGGCCGATGTCCCTGGGGGTAAGGGTTCCGCCCAAATTACCTCAGTCTCTGACGTCACAGCTGCCCCTGCATACCTCTGGCCTTGGTGAACGAAGCTGCTTCCATCAGTGAACCAGACGAGGTCAGCGTCTGGCAGTGGCCGGTCCTGTAGGTCTTCTCTGACTCCGCGTACCTGGGCCAATATCTCGGAACAGTTGTGGAGTGGGCTTTCCAAGTCCGGATTTGGCAGTAGGGACGCGGGGTTTAGGGCCGTTGGGGGCATGAAAATTATTCTGAGGGGGTTTAGTAGCAGTCCCTGGTAGTGGGTGAGCCGGGCATTGCTAAGCCACCGATCAGGTGGTTGTCTGAGTACGCCTTCAATGGCATGTGGGGTAGTGACCTGCAATTCTTGGCCCATGGTCAGTTTATCAGCGTCTTTGACCATTAAGGTGGTGGCCGCGATTATCCGGAGGCAAGAAGGCCACCCAGCAGCCACTGAGTCCAGTCTCTTTGACAAATATGCAACCGGTCTGCGCCAAGGGCCTAAATACTGAGTCAGTACTGCTTTAGCTACACCTCAGCTTTTGTCCACATATAGGTGGAAGGGCTTGGAGACATCAGGGAGTCCCAACGCCAGGGCTGATAGCAGAGCAGTTTTGATCTGTTGGAAGGCCAGCTCAGCCTCTTCTGTCCAATTGAAGGGCTGCTGTTCTTTTGTTGCCTGGTATAGGGGCTTGGCTAACTCTGCAAACCCGGGTATCCATAACCTACATAACCCTGCCGACCCCAGGAATTCTCTCACTTGCGGTGTCGACTGGGGTCTAGGGATGCGCAGGACTGTTTCCTTCCGGGCTCTGGTTAACCAGCGTTTCCCCCCTTTTAATAGGTATCCCAGGTAGGTTACCTCCGACTTGCAGATCTGGGCCTTTGTTGCTGAGGCTCGGTAGCCTAGCTCCCCCAAAGTCTTTAGGAGGTTTTCAGTCCCTTGTACACAAGCTTCTGGGGATCTGGCCGCTATTAAGAGATCATCAACATACTGCAAAAGAGTTATTTCAGGGTGCTGCCGCCGGTACTCACCCAGATCTTCATGAAGGGCTTCATCGAACAGGGTTGGCGAGTTCTTGAATCCTTGTGGCAGTCTGGTCCATGTCAGCTGACCGTTGATGCCTCTCTCAGGATCAGTCCATTCAAATGCAAAGAGTTCTTGACTTTTGGGAGCCAGAGGAAGGCTGAAGAAAGCATCTTTTAGATCAAGAACGGTATACCACTGTTTTTCTGGATGTAAGGCACTTAAAAGGGTGTATGGATTGGGCACAGTGGGGTGTATGTCCATGACCCTTTTATTAACTTCTCTTAAATCTTGCACTGGCCTATAATCCATACTGTTGGGTTTACGAACAGGTAACAGTGGAGTATTCCAGGATGAGTGGCAAGCCCGTAGGACTCCCTGGTCTAGGAGTCGGCGGATATGGGGCGTAATTCCTTCTTTTGCCTCTAGGGGCATGGGATATTGCCGAACCCGAACCGGATCCCTCCCCGGCTTAACTTCGACAAATATGGCAGGCCGATGTTTAGCTAGCCCCAAGCCCCCAGTTTCTGCCCACGCTTCAGGGAAGCGCTGGAGCCAAGAGTCAATTTCCTGATCAGGGGGCTTTTGCTCCTGATGGAGTCTGTACTCATCTTCTAAGGTGACAGTCAGGATAGATATTGGCCTGTTTTGGGAGTCAGTTATCTTGGGCCCTTCTGGCTCAAAGTGGATTTGGGCCCCCATTTTTGTTAACAAGTCCCTCCCTAATAGGGGGCAGGGGCTTTCTGGGATGACTAGGAAGGAATGGGATACTCTTCCTGTTCCTAAGTCCACAGTCCTCTGAGTTGTCCAAGGGTATTTTTTGATGCCTGTGGCCCCGTGCACCCAAGATGAGTTCTTGGACATCTTTCCAATTGGTTTTGTTAGAACTGAACGTTCCGCCCCGGTATCGACCAGAAAGTGAACCGGGGACCCCTCCACTTGCAAAGTTACCCTGGGTTCGGGGAGAGGCTCCAAACCCCGTCTCCCCTATTCAGAGTCCTGGGTAACAAGGATGGAGGTCTGATCTGTCTGACTGGCTGGTTTCTTTTTCTTTGGGCAGTCTTTAATCCAGTGACCACGTTCTTTACAATAGGCACACTGATCTTTTTCTAATTTCTGCCTGGAGCCTTGTGCCATTTGTTTCCTGTATTGGGCATTTCCCGCCTGGGGGAAAGCTGCCACCAAGACTTTGGTCATTTCTTTAGTTGCTTTAAATTGCTTTTCTTCTGGGGTATCTCTATTATTATAAACTCGTTGAGCTATCTGAAGGAGATCCTGAATCTGCTTTCCCTCCAAACCTTCTAATTTCTGGAGTTTTCTTTTAATATCTGGTGCTGCCTGGTTTACAAAGGACATCACTATGGCTGCCTGATTATCTGGTGCCTCTGGGTCCATAGGGGTAAACTGTCTGAAAGCTTCCATTAGTCTTTCTAGATAAGCAGCAGGACTTTCTACCTTACCCTGTAGTACAGTGTACACTTTCGCTAAATTGGTGGGCTTGCGAGCTGCTGCCGGGAGACCTGCCATTAGAGTCTGGCGATAAATGAGCAGTCGTCCCCTACCTTCTGCCGTGTTGTAATCCCATCTGGGTCGGGTTAAAGGAAAAGCTGCGTTGATGAGGTCAGGATTTGCAGTTGGCTGGCCATCATCTCCTGGGACCAGCTTCCTGGCCTCAACCTGGATCCTTTCCCGTTCTTCTGTTGTGAACAGGATTTGGAGGAGCTGTTGACAGTAATCCCAAGTCGGCTGGTGAGTAAACATGACACTGTCTAACAAGGAGGTTAGATCTTTGGGATTATCTGAAAACCAAGCATTTCGGGACTTCCAATTGTACAAATCACTAGTAGAAAAAGGCCAATACATGAGATGGGGGAGCCCAGTATCATCATGCGACCCTATTTCTCTGAGGGGCAGGGCCACAGTAGAGTCAGGGAGTCGGGAAGCTTGGTCATGCTGCACGCGGCCTTGTGTTTGGCCGGCCAGCCCCCCCC
>NW_022317207.1:0-2728 GCF_002776525.5 Piliocolobus tephrosceles
CCCAGTGAGCCAGACAGATGCAGTCCCTCAGCCCCTCCCACCTTCTGAAGTGTCCTGGGCTGGCAGGCAGCCACTGGCTGACCCCCCTCAAGAGCCCACCTCTCCTTTTCCACGTCACCTGGTCCCACACAGACTCACAGGGCCACCTCCTCCAAGCCTTTGCCTCGGAACCTTCCTTAAAGATTCCTAAGCAGAAGCCCCGTGTGGCCGGGCCGCTCCACCCTGGGAAGAAGATGCTAATAGCAGAGTGACTGCAGCCTCAGGAGCAGACGCCACTGAGCATTGATTCCAGGCACAGTGTCTTGCTTAATTCTCACAACACATAAGAGGTCGAAATTATTTATCCCCATTTTATAGAGGAGAAAACTGAGGCTCAGAAAGACAGAGTCACTTGCCCAAGGCCACGCATGGAGTGTTAGGGCTGGAATTCAATCTGAGCCCTCTAACGCCGTGTTTTACCACCTGTGCCTGGCCTCCCGCTTCCCTGTATGGGTTCCCACAGCTCAGCACTCAGAGGAGGGAGAGGTGGGGCCTGGGTCAGGGCTGAGGGTCAGGGGAGGAGCTCCCTCTCAGCTGCCTGCAGACTCCCAAAAAGGGTGATTTGCTCCTTCCTTGGCCAGGGTGGGAAGTAAGAGTGTGTGTCTGTGTGTCTGTGTCTCTGTGTATGTGTCCGTGTGCAAGTGTGTGTGCGTATGAGTGTGTGTCTATGTATGTGCGTGTCTGTGTCTCTGTGTGTATGCGTTTGTGCGTGTCTGTGTCTATGTATGTCTGTGTATGTGTGTCTCTGTGTCTGTGTGTGTCTGTGTGCATATGTGTCTGTATCTCTATGTGTGTATGTCTGTGTGTGTATGTGTCTGTGTCTCTATGTATCTGTCTGTGTGTGTATGTGTGTGTGCGTGTGTCCGTGTCTCTATGTGTATGTGTGTGTGTGTGTGTGTGTCTGTGTGTATGTGTCTGTCTCTATGTGTATGTGTGTGTGTGTGTGTGTCTGTGTGTACGTGTCTGTCTCTATGTGTATGTGTGTGTGTGGCTAGGCCTCAGGCCTGCCTGGGTGGCCTCCAGCTGCAGGAGAGCTGGTCTGGCCCCAGCCGCTGTGCACAGGGAAGGGGCAGGGAGAAGCGGGTGTCGTGGGAATCAGTGTCCTGGTCCTACTGGTATTTATAGCTGCCCCTTCCTGAAATGTGGGTGGGGGAAGGGGCTGCTCTTAGGTGGGAACGGAAGTTGGTCTCCTCTCCCCAGCCCCCTCTATCTCCCCAGAGAGTGGACTGGCCCAGGCCAGAGGGCCTGCCCTGGCGGTGGGACGAGGCACTGTGTCCTGAGTTGGGGGTTTTCCCTGGGGCTGCTGGCTCAGGGGTGGGACACTCCTTGCCTGCTGAGCAGCACTGTGTGTGAGTGTTGTGTGAGTGTGACTGTGTGTGTGAGTGTGTGTGTGTGTAAGCGTGTGTGTGTACGCACACACATAAGAACTTTTTTTTTTAGATGAACCCTCACTCACTCTGTCGCCCAGGCTGGAGTGCAGTGACGCGATCTTAGCTCACTGTAACATCTGCCTCCCAGGTTGAAATGATTCTCATGCCTCAGTCTCTCGAGTAGCTGGGATTACAGGCATCGCCAGCACGCCCAGCTAATTTTTGTATTTTTAGTAGAGACACTGGGTGTCAGGCTGAAGAAGGTCATGGACCAGGGACAGAGGCCAGGTGAGGGTCGGGGAAGAAAGGCCTATAACCCCACAGAGATGGAGGGCAGGGCCCCAGGAGAGGCACAGTCCAGGTCATGGGTCTCAGAGCAATCTGTGGTTAGAACAGGCTCCTGGGGGTGGCGATATTGGAGCTGAGCCTTGGAGGATGAGGAAAGGGAAGGCCGGTTGCATGGAGCAGCTTGAGCAGAAGTGGAAGGGTGCCAGCCGTTATGGGTTATTATCTGATGGCCTAGTTCTATCTGATCAGCCAGTCCGTGGGACACAGGATCACCTTGACCAGGAAGGATGATATATTTGAGGAGAGAAAGACATAGTGTAACACAGTTGAACATCCCTAATCTGAAAATTCAAAATCCAAATGCCCTTAAATTTTTGAGTGCCAATAGGATGCCACCAGTGGAAAATCCCACACATAAGAACTTTTTTTTTAGGTGAACCCTCACTCACTCTGATGCCCAGGCTGGAGTGCAGTGACGCGATCTTAACTGACTGTAAGATCTGTCTCCCAGGTTCAAGTGATTCTCATGCCTCAGTGTCTCGAGTAGCTGGGATTACAGGCACCGCCAGCACACCCAGCTAATTTTTGTAGTTTTAGTAGAGACAGGGTTTCACCATGTTGACCAGGCTGGTCTCGAACTCCTTAGCTCAGGTGACCCACCTACCTCAGCCTTCCAAAGTGTTGGGATTATAGGCGTGAGCCACCACGCCTGACCTCCCCACATAAGAACTTAACATAAATTTCTCTCAGGCAAAAAATTCTTTAAAAAAAGTCTATAATGTTACCTTCAGCCTATGTGTATAAGGTGTATATGAAACATAAATCAATTTCATGTTTAGACTTGGGTCCCATCTTCAAAATATCTCATTATATATAACAAATATTCCAAAAGCCAAAAAATTCCTAAATCTGAAACACTTCAGGTCCCCAGCGTTTCAGATAAGGGACACTCAGCCAGTGTGGCGGGAGGGCCAGCAGGCAGGTGCAGGAGCAGGAAGCTGGGGCAGGAAAGGCCACACAGCCCCAGGCCT
>NW_022317208.1:0-2728 GCF_002776525.5 Piliocolobus tephrosceles
AGGCCTGGGGCTGTGTGGCCTTTCCTGCCCCAGCTTCCTGCTCCTGCACCTGCCTGCTGGCCCTCCCGCCACACTGGCTGAGTGTCCCTTATCTGAAACGCTGGGGACCTGAAGTGTTTCAGATTTAGGAATTTTTTGGCTTTTGGAATATTTGTTATATATAATGAGATATTTTGAAGATGGGACCCAAGTCTAAACATGAAATTGATTTATGTTTCATATACACCTTATACACATAGGCTGAAGGTAACATTATAGACTTTTTTTAAAGAATTTTTTGCCTGAGAGAAATTTATGTTAAGTTCTTATGTGGGGAGGTCAGGCGTGGTGGCTCACGCCTATAATCCCAACACTTTGGAAGGCTGAGGTAGGTGGGTCACCTGAGCTAAGGAGTTCGAGACCAGCCTGGTCAACATGGTGAAACCCTGTCTCTACTAAAACTACAAAAATTAGCTGGGTGTGCTGGCGGTGCCTGTAATCCCAGCTACTCGAGACACTGAGGCATGAGAATCACTTGAACCTGGGAGACAGATCTTACAGTCAGTTAAGATCGCGTCACTGCACTCCAGCCTGGGCATCAGAGTGAGTGAGGGTTCACCTAAAAAAAAAGTTCTTATGTGTGGGATTTTCCACTGGTGGCATCCTATTGGCACTCAAAAATTTAAGGGCATTTGGATTTTGAATTTTCAGATTAGGGATGTTCAACTGTGTTACACTATGTCTTTCTCTCCTCAAATATATCATCCTTCCTGGTCAAGGTGATCCTGTGTCCCACGGACTGGCTGATCAGATAGAACTAGGCCATCAGATAATAACCCATAACGGCTGGCACCCTTCCACTTCTGCTCAAGCTGCTCCATGCAACCGGCCTTCCCTTTCCTCATCCTCCAAGGCTCAGCTCCAATATCGCCACCCCCAGGAGCCTGTTCTAACCACAGATTGCTCTGAGACCCATGACCTGGACTGTGCCTCTCCTGGGGCCCTGCCCTCCATCTCTGTGGGGTTATAGGCCTTTCTTCCCCGACCCTCACCTGGCCTCTGTCCCTGGTCCATGACCTTCTTCAGCCTGACACCCAGTGTCTCTACTAAAAATACAAAAATTAGCTGGGCGTGCTGGCGATGCCTGTAATCCCAGCTACTCGAGAGACTGAGGCATGAGAATCATTTCAACCTGGGAGGCAGATGTTACAGTGAGCTAAGATCGCGTCACTGCACTCCAGCCTGGGCGACAGAGTGAGTGAGGGTTCATCTAAAAAAAAAAGTTCTTATGTGTGTGCGTACACACACACGCTTACACACACACACACTCACACACACAGTCACACTCACACAACACTCACACACAGTGCTGCTCAGCAGGCAAGGAGTGTCCCACCCCTGAGCCAGCAGCCCCAGGGAAAACCCCCAACTCAGGACACAGTGCCTCGTCCCACCGCCAGGGCAGGCCCTCTGGCCTGGGCCAGTCCACTCTCTGGGGAGATAGAGGGGGCTGGGGAGAGGAGACCAACTTCCGTTCCCACCTAAGAGCAGCCCCTTCCCCCACCCACATTTCAGGAAGGGGCAGCTATAAATACCAGTAGGACCAGGACACTGATTCCCACGACACCCGCTTCTCCCTGCCCCTTCCCTGTGCACAGCGGCTGGGGCCAGACCAGCTCTCCTGCAGCTGGAGGCCACCCAGGCAGGCCTGAGGCCTAGCCACACACACACATACACATAGAGACAGACACGTACACACAGACACACACACACACACACATACACATAGAGACAGACACATACACACAGACACACACACACACACACACATACACATAGAGACACGGACACACGCACACACACATACACACACAGACAGATACATAGAGACACAGACACATACACACACAGACATACACACATAGAGATACAGACACATATGCACACAGACACACACAGACACAGAGACACACATACACAGACATACATAGACACAGACACGCACAAACGCATACACACAGAGACACAGACACGCACATACATAGACACACACTCATACGCACACACACTTGCACACGGACACATACACAGAGACACAGACACACAGACACACACTCTTACTTCCCACCCTGGCCAAGGAAGGAGCAAATCACCCTTTTTGGGAGTCTGCAGGCAGCTGAGAGGGAGCTCCTCCCCTGACCCTCAGCCCTGACCCAGGCCCCACCTCTCCCTCCTCTGAGTGCTGAGCTGTGGGAACCCATACAGGGAAGCGGGAGGCCAGGCACAGGTGGTAAAACACGGCGTTAGAGGGCTCAGATTGAATTCCAGCCCTAACACTCCATGCGTGGCCTTGGGCAAGTGACTCTGTCTTTCTGAGCCTCAGTTTTCTCCTCTATAAAATGGGGATAAATAATTTCGACCTCTTATGTGTTGTGAGAATTAAGCAAGACACTGTGCCTGGAATCAATGCTCAGTGGCGTCTGCTCCTGAGGCTGCAGTCACTCTGCTATTAGCATCTTCTTCCCAGGGTGGAGCGGCCCGGCCACACGGGGCTTCTGCTTAGGAATCTTTAAGGAAGGTTCCGAGGCAAAGGCTTGGAGGAGGTGGCCCTGTGAGTCTGTGTGGGACCAGGTGACGTGGAAAAGGAGAGGTGGGCTCTTGAGGGGGGTCAGCCAGTGGCTGCCTGCCAGCCCAGGACACTTCAGAAGGTGGGAGGGGCTGAGGGACTGCATCTGTCTGGCTCACTGGG
>NW_022317209.1:0-1568 GCF_002776525.5 Piliocolobus tephrosceles
TCTGTGTCTGTGTCTCTATGTGTATGTGTGTGTGTGTGTCTGTGTGTATGTGTCTGTCTCTATGTGTATGTGTGTGTGTGGCTAGGCCTCAGGCCTGCCTGGGTGGCCTCCAGCTGCAGGAGAGCTGGTCTGGCCCCAGCCACTGTGCACAGGGAAGGGGCAGGGAGAAGCGGGTGTCATGGGAATCAGTGTCCTGGTCCTACTGGTATTTATAGCTGCCCCTTCCTGAAATGTGGGTGGGGGAAGGGGCTGCTCTTAGGTGGGAACGGAAGTTGGTCTCCTCTCCCCAGCCCCCTCTATCTCCCCAGAGAGTGGACTGGCCCAGGCCAGAGGGCCTGCCCTGGCGGTGGGACGAAGCACTGTGTCCTGAGTTGGGGGTTTTCCCTGGGGCTGCTGGCTCAGGGGTGGGACACTCCTTGCCTGCTGAGCAACACTGTGTGTGAGTGTTGTGTGAGTGCACACAGGCTGGGTGTCAGGCTGAAGAAGGTCATGGACTGCGGACAGAGGCCAGGTGAGGGTCGGGGAGGAAAGGCCTGTCACCCCACAGAGATGGAGGGCAGGGCCCCAGGAGAGGCGCAGTCCAGGCCATGAGTCTCAGAGCAATCTGTGGTTAGAACAGGCTCCTGTGGGTGGTGATACTGGAGCTGAGCCTTGGAGGATGAGGAAAGGGAAGGCCGGTTGCATGGAGCAGCTTGAGCAGAAGTGGAAGGGTGCCAGCCGTTATGGGTTATTATCTGATGGCCTAGTTCTACCTGATCAGCCAGTCCGTGGGACACAGGATCACCTTGACCAGGGAGGATGATACATTTGGGGAGAGAAAGACATAGCATAGCACAGTTGAGCATCCCTAATCTGAAAATTCAAAATCCAAATGCCCCTAAATCCAAAATTTTTTGAGTGCCTATATAGGATGCCACCAGTGGAAAATCCCACACATAAGAACTGTTTTTTTTTTTTTTTTTTTTTTTTTTTTAAGATGAACCCTCACTCACTCTGTCACCCAGGCTGGAGTGCAGTGACGTGATCTTAGCTCACTGCAACTCCCAGGTTCAAGTGATTCTCATGCCTCAGTCTCCCGGGTAGCTGGGATTACGGGGGTTGCCAGCACGTCCAGCTAATTTTTGTATTTTTACTAGAGACAGGGTTTCACCATGTTGGCCAGGCTGGTCTCGAACTCCTGAGCTCAGGTGACCCTCCCACCTCAGCCTCCCAAAGTGCTGGGATTACAGGCGTGAGCCACCACGCCTGACCTCCCCACATAAGAACTTAACATAAATTTATCTCAGGCACAAAATTATTTTTTAAAAATCTAAAAAGTTACCTTCAGCCTATGTGTGTAAGGTGTATATGAAACATAAATCAATTTCATGTTTACATTTGGGTCCCATATTCAAAATATCTCATTATATGCAAGCAAATATTCCAAAGGCCAAAAAATTCCTAAATCTGAAACACTTCAGGTCCCCAGCGTTTCAGATAAGGGACACTCAGCCAGTGTGGCGGGAGGGCCAGCAGGCAGGGGCAGGAGCAGGAAGCTGGGGCAGGAAAGGCCACACAGCCCCAGGCCT
>NW_022317211.1:0-1568 GCF_002776525.5 Piliocolobus tephrosceles
AGGCCTGGGGCTGTGTGGCCTTTCCTGCCCCAGCTTCCTGCTCCTGCCCCTGCCTGCTGGCCCTCCCGCCACACTGGCTGAGTGTCCCTTATCTGAAACGCTGGGGACCTGAAGTGTTTCAGATTTAGGAATTTTTTGGCCTTTGGAATATTTGCTTGCATATAATGAGATATTTTGAATATGGGACCCAAATGTAAACATGAAATTGATTTATGTTTCATATACACCTTACACACATAGGCTGAAGGTAACTTTTTAGATTTTTAAAAAATAATTTTGTGCCTGAGATAAATTTATGTTAAGTTCTTATGTGGGGAGGTCAGGCGTGGTGGCTCACGCCTGTAATCCCAGCACTTTGGGAGGCTGAGGTGGGAGGGTCACCTGAGCTCAGGAGTTCGAGACCAGCCTGGCCAACATGGTGAAACCCTGTCTCTAGTAAAAATACAAAAATTAGCTGGACGTGCTGGCAACCCCCGTAATCCCAGCTACCCGGGAGACTGAGGCATGAGAATCACTTGAACCTGGGAGTTGCAGTGAGCTAAGATCACGTCACTGCACTCCAGCCTGGGTGACAGAGTGAGTGAGGGTTCATCTTAAAAAAAAAAAAAAAAAAAAAAAAAAAACAGTTCTTATGTGTGGGATTTTCCACTGGTGGCATCCTATATAGGCACTCAAAAAATTTTGGATTTAGGGGCATTTGGATTTTGAATTTTCAGATTAGGGATGCTCAACTGTGCTATGCTATGTCTTTCTCTCCCCAAATGTATCATCCTCCCTGGTCAAGGTGATCCTGTGTCCCACGGACTGGCTGATCAGGTAGAACTAGGCCATCAGATAATAACCCATAACGGCTGGCACCCTTCCACTTCTGCTCAAGCTGCTCCATGCAACCGGCCTTCCCTTTCCTCATCCTCCAAGGCTCAGCTCCAGTATCACCACCCACAGGAGCCTGTTCTAACCACAGATTGCTCTGAGACTCATGGCCTGGACTGCGCCTCTCCTGGGGCCCTGCCCTCCATCTCTGTGGGGTGACAGGCCTTTCCTCCCCGACCCTCACCTGGCCTCTGTCCGCAGTCCATGACCTTCTTCAGCCTGACACCCAGCCTGTGTGCACTCACACAACACTCACACACAGTGTTGCTCAGCAGGCAAGGAGTGTCCCACCCCTGAGCCAGCAGCCCCAGGGAAAACCCCCAACTCAGGACACAGTGCTTCGTCCCACCGCCAGGGCAGGCCCTCTGGCCTGGGCCAGTCCACTCTCTGGGGAGATAGAGGGGGCTGGGGAGAGGAGACCAACTTCCGTTCCCACCTAAGAGCAGCCCCTTCCCCCACCCACATTTCAGGAAGGGGCAGCTATAAATACCAGTAGGACCAGGACACTGATTCCCATGACACCCGCTTCTCCCTGCCCCTTCCCTGTGCACAGTGGCTGGGGCCAGACCAGCTCTCCTGCAGCTGGAGGCCACCCAGGCAGGCCTGAGGCCTAGCCACACACACACATACACATAGAGACAGACACATACACACAGACACACACACACACATACACATAGAGACACAGACACAGA
>NW_022317212.1:0-9059 GCF_002776525.5 Piliocolobus tephrosceles
GTGGCCCCGGGTAGCAACCCCACCCCTGCACCCCAGACCCCTGCTGCTCTGTGTCTCCCCGGTTCCCTGTCACTGCACCTGCATGCTTTTCTCTCACCTTCACCTCCACCTTCGCCCTCCCCAGCACAGTCTCCTCTTGTCCTCTTAGGTCCCTCCCCGAGGAAACTCCTCTCCCAACTCCCAACCAGAAGGACCCCGCTCCTCTGCCCTCACCCCCACCTGCCCTGCCCCTGTCTCGGGGACTGTCCCCTGTCAGCACAGTCCCACAGTTCTGGAACTTGGGGGAACCTGGACCTCTTCCAGGCCTACCCACTGCACTGTCTAAAGGGCAATCCTGAGCCCAGAGAGAGGCAGGAGCTGCACAAGGCCACACAGACTGTTAGTGGCAGGACTGGAACACAGCCCTCCCGAGTCCCTGCCTGGGGCTCGTTGGAGGACAGACGTACGCTTCCCCACCTGGTGAACCAGAACGGAACTCTTCAAGGACAGGGACTGTACTATTCCTTCCAGTGCCCCCAGCCCCTCACCCAGAGCAGGACCCACAGGAAGCAACCGTGAATAGAAAAGGAGAAAACGAATACATGAAAATATATCTCTAATGCCTTCTGTGTGCCAGACACTCAGCAGGCACCGGCTCTGCTACTAGAAATCTTGGTCAAATCACTCAATTTGGTGTAGAAAAATAATTTCTGGGGATGAGGGGCAGTGAGTGCCCCAGGAGGGGCCTCAGTCACGAACGTCGATGACCAGTGGGCACAGGTGGAGTGAGTGCTTGATGCCCATGGTGAAAGCAGGGATGTGGGGCTTGTGCACAGTGACCTGCTGGACCTCGTGGGAGCCAGGGCCAGGCCGTGGTGTGAGGTCCAGAGGGTAGGCAAAGCGCTTGGCCATGCTGTAGGTGGGGCTGCGGTTCTGATAGGTGGATGGCTCAGGTCGGGCGTAGCTGGTAGGTCCAGGGCCTCCTGCCACATCCTCCTTGTAGAACCAGTTCTTGTCCCTGGAGGCCAGACTGTAGCTGGGAGCAGCTCGGCTGACAGGGGTGTTGGGCCCCAGCAAGAGTGGCATCTGGTACTGGTTGGGGGCCGGGTTGGGGTCCATCACTCTGTATGGGCGCCGGTAGCCAAATGTGTACTGGGGAGCCCTACGTTCCCCCGGTGGGTGGATCTTCTCAAAGTAGTACTGGCAGGATGCGAGGGTGGGGTTCAGGCCTGAAAGGGAGTGGTGGGAAGGGAGAGCTGTCAGAGCGGGGAACAGACCTCATTCTCTGCTAGCCAGCTGATGGTCCTGGTTATCCACTGTGACCTTAGGCTGACCACCTCAGCAGCAGGGCAGGGACATCCAAATGGTCACTTAGGCTGGGCATGGTGGCTCACACCTGCAATCCCAGCACTTTGGGAGGCTGAGGCAGGCAGATCACAAGATCAGGAGTTCGAGACCAGCCTGACCAACATGGTGAAACCCCATCTCTACTAAAAATATAAAAATTAGCTGTGCATGGTGGTGTGCACCTGTAATCCCAGCTACTCAGGAGGCTGAGGCAGGAGAATCACTTGAACCTGGGCGGCGGAGGTTGCAGTGAGCTGAGATCACACCACTTCACTCTAGCCTGGGCAACAGGACACAGAAACATCCTGAGATCACTACAGTCTGTAAGTTCGTTCGCATGACAATATTGCATCCACAACAGGAGCCCTATGTCATCATAACATCACCCGGTGACATGCCGCATGTCATAACATTGACTTCAAGACATGGTGATGTCAGCATCGCAATGTCGGTGTCTTGCAGGGAGATACCAGCATCCAGACATTCCCAGGGAGAGAGTCTTGACCCTTTGCCCCTGCCCAGGTCCTAAGGGTGCACCCCACCCCCCAACCTCCCCACCCCCAACATCTGTCCATAACCCCATCTTACGCAGGTTGGAGATGCGCTCCTCCATGGGGACCTGTGGGCAGCTGGACATTCCAAACCGAGTTACTTTGGGATCCAAGAGATAGCAAGGCCCAGGGCTGCTGTGGCCCACGTTCCCTGCAGGGCAACCAAAGAGAGGGCCTGGTCAGCCCCAAAGGCTGCCCCACTGAGCACCTGGCCTGCCTCCAGGCAAGATTTCCCTCCCACTTCAGATTCTGTGGCTCCTGAGTGTTTGGAGACTCTTGATTTCCTCATCTGTAAAATGGGACTTTTAACACATGACCTGATATTTTCAAGAACTTGCTCAGAGGAACAGTAAAATAACAGCTGCCCAGCAGCTTGGGCAACCACCCACCCAATCAGGGATTGGGGCCAAGAAGTAATAGCCCTGTGGCTGCTGTTGGCATTCAGAAAAGGCCTAGCCAGGCCAGAGGCTTCCCCTGCTGAGATGGGTGTTCTCCCCAGAGAAAAGCCTGACAGGCACCCCAGGTCTCAGACCCCTAGGTGCATGCCACCACACCCTGCCCAGCAGCTTAGGTCATCTGTGGCCTCTGCTCCTGCCCTTCCAGGGGGTTCTAGGCCACCTGGGGAGCTCTGGGGGCCACCACTTCCCCCCGGCCCCCTAACTGTTCCTGCCTGGCCACATGGCAAGTGACCCTAGCAGAGCATGGTGACTGGAGCTGAAGGGCCCCAGTCAAAGGCCAGACAAAGGAGACTCTGCTGTGCCAGCTGGACAGCGCCAGGATCCCCTACAGGCTCCCCTGGAAGAGGCAGCTGGGGGATGCCCATGGAGTTGCCCCACCCTCAATCCCTGCTGGCTTCCTCTGGACCCAGGGGCCCCCTTGAGTGTCCCACTCAGATTCCCAGTGGCTACAGAGAATGGCTGCACGTCTCTCCCCTCAACCTCCAACAACAGCTCCAACCCCAGGGGGATGACTGGGGTGGCGACGCTCACGCTTCTCTGAGTTCCGGCTATGCAGGGTATAAGCTGGTGCCTTGAACATGGAGATGTCATGATCTATGTAACCTGTGCAGGATGGCCGGAGGTACTTGGCGGGCCCCGGACCTGTAAGGACGGACATGACAGCCCTCAACCTGGGCCCACCGGGTCAGAGGCAGGGGAAGCCCCAATACAGCGCACCATGGGAATATTGGGGGTCTTTGTTCTTGCTGCTATCGCACTGCCACGAACCCAGCATCCATCCAGCTGCTTCATTTGGGGGAAGGCAGTATTTCCAGATAAAATGCAGTTTCTCTTGGACAGACAATGCATAATAAGAAGCTAATAGTTACAGTTAATTGAGAACTTATTCTGCTCCAAGTTCTCCACTAGGCATCCGATACGGATTATTTCCGTTAAGCCTCCCAACTATGCTGTAAGGTAGATGCTCTTGTTTTTCCCATTTTACAGAATATTGAGGCTTAGAAATATCAATCTACCCACATATCACAAACTAGGAGTGTGAAGATTCTAAACAATCATCCAGTAGAACCCAAACCTTTAATCCCTGCACTAAACTACTCCCACTTAAAGCACTAGTCAGTCATTACCAACATAGTAAGAATTAGTGTCTGCTTTCCCTTGAGAGTAAAATTGAAGGGAAGCGAGGAAAGCTAAAGCTAGGACAAAGGCTCCTAGTCTTTTTCCAAAGTGGGCCTCACTGCAGCCCCATGCTCCCCTCCTCTCTCACCCACTTGGACACTCCCAGCAGCCAACACTTTCCATGAGGGTCAGCTTGGAGGCTCAGGTCTTCCGTAAGGCTTCAAGGAAGTTGGAAGGGGCTTTGCAGGTGGCAGGCTGAAAGGAGTCCTGGAGACAGGGGAGGGGGCCCAAGCCCAGGGTGGGGATGACTCTCACCTTTTATCATGGCCATGATGACAGGGGTCTGCTTGACCTCCTGCCGTGAGGGCAATGGCTCCTTTTCTCGCTGCTGTGCAAAGTACACAGAGCTCCTGGTCCCCTTGGGTGGTTTCATGGCTGGGGCTGGGGAGGGAGCAGCAACAGCTACAGCAGGGTCTAAACAGCAGGCAAGGAGCTGAGGTAGCCCTGCCTGAGACACCCCACCTCCCACCCCAGACACTGAGGAAGCTGGGAAGGAAGACTGTTCTCAGGTTGGAGCAGCTGAGGCTGTCTGGGGCACAGCCAGCACAGGCCCCAGCAGGCTGAAGCTGGAGATGACGTCACGGCAGAACTTGGACTGTGAAACTCGGAGTGTTTATTTCCCCTGGTTGCCATGGCACCTGAACTGTGGCGTGGAAATTCTACGTTGGGAGCTTAGTTATGGAACCCTGACTATCCCACTGTCCCCTACCACCAACCAGGCCAAGTGGCCTGGGGGGTCCCCAGGACCCTGGTTCAGGGAAGGGAAAGGGAGAGATGGTGTTACATATCAGCCAGCGCTTCACTCCCAGTGGGTGCCCTAAGGTTGGGGAAAGGAATGGAAAAGGTAGATGGGTCATGGGTGAAGGGTTTGTGCAGCACACACAGCCCCCTGGGGGCTCTCTACCGCCTGCCTCTCCCACCTACCTCCCAGGCTCTGGACATGCCCTCCCTTCTGTCAAGTCTGTTTTTCCCTTGGCAAAAGATCAAGTCAATTATCACTAAGGTGTGACTGTCTGATAGATCCTCCCCAGAATCCTATCCCAGGGTGTGGTATCTTTAGAGATCCATGTCTAGCTCAATGGATACAAAAAGGAGTGGGAAGCAAATAAAGGAGGACAGAGGGGTGGTGCTGAGCCCTCAAGGGGCTACTTTCTGTGCCTATGACCAAGAGCACTCCCTTGGCAGGGGAGCAGTTGGAGTTGGGGGGCGGAATGAGAGGACATATGCAAGGGTAGGGAAGGCAGCCAGCCCCATCTGAGGGATGGATGAGCCCCAGGCCTGAAAACGTGCTGGGAACCTCTTCATTCCGAAGAACCGAGGAGGCTTTGGGGGCCTGGGGCCTGTCACCTCCACTGGTTCGTAACTCAGACTGTGGATTTGACCTGAACCGGGTCAGCGGTGTCCACCTCAGGAACCAGATGACTGCTGGTTTTAGACGCGGTGTCTGTCACCACCCCAGTACACTGTTAAGAAAACTGAGGCCCGGAAAGGAACAAGGACTTGCCCAAAGTCTCCTGTTACATCAAAGTAGCAGAGATGGAACCGGGACACAAAACTCAGGGCTCTCCTTGGATCATATTCTCTGATTGAATAGAAACCAAGCCATGCTCTGAACGCATTCCAGTCAGCAGACACAGCGAGGGCTCAGAGCAGCAGAGGACGGGGGCCCAGCCCCGCCAGCAGCAGACCCTCTGTGTGCCCCTGCATGCCCATGGGGCAACCGAGCCTCTGATTTCTGGGGACAGGATAGCTGGGCCAGGCTGGGAGTGACCCAGCCTCAATGACCTCAGGCCAGGGCCAATGCTATGTCCTCAGCCCCATCCATGTCAGCTTTTCCTGTAGGAAACTGCGAGCCCTGATGGTCCCCCAGTGCTGAGAGGGGCTGGATCTGGGGCTGGGATCCCCACCTTCCTGGTGAGGGGGTGGTCCCCAAGTATTTCAGTCCCAGGGACCCTCCTGCCTTCCTCTCTCACTGCTTCTGCCCCATCATCCTGGTGCACAGCTTTTCTGGAAACCAGGCCACCCCACACCCCAGCAGGTCTCAAGCCACTCCAATTTGTTCCAAATGCTCCCTTTCTTCCAGCTCTGATGGAGACCCAGCGTGCCCCTGGAGGTGGCCCTCGGCCCTCTCCAAAGCTGGCTGCTTGGTCATTCACATCCCTTGTGCCTCAGTCTCTCTAGCTGCCTCGGTCCTCAGACTGTGCTCTCCCCATCAAATGCACCATTCCTCTGGGGTCCTGGTGTCCAGGTGTGTCCCCCTTCACCTCCTCAGGGCTGCCCTGGGTCCCTACTCATAAACCTAGCAACCATGGCTCGAGGCCACCTCCACCCCACCCCAACTCCTGACATTACCCCGATAGCTCGGGCCTCCCCAGGGACCACCACCAATGCCCTGGCCTCCCCGTTCCCAGACCTCCTCAGGTGCAAACCCCTCCTCCACTCCACTCCCTCACAGGCCAGTCCCCCACCACAGCACTGACCACCAGACTCCCTGGGAAGCCATCCCCTGCCCCCCACCGCTGAGACCCCAGTGCTGACCCTGTACTCCCTCCACTTCTGCCTCGTCCTTCAGGCCCCTCCAGCTTTCACCACCCTCCTAGTCCAGCCCCTTTCCTGAAACATCCCAGCCCTGTATCCCCCAGGTCTGCCTTGTCCATCTGCATCAGGCAGCTAAAGCTGCCAGGACAGTCTCATGGCCAGAACCCTGGACCTGCCCTCCTCGCCACCTGCCACCCACCTCCACCTCTGGGCAGCCTGCCCTCCCCCTCTCCCCCACCCACGGGATCATCCCCCGCATGGCTCACTCTCCTCTCTTGGCCTGGCCATCCTTCCGGCCCCCCCATCCACCTGCCCCATCAGGCTGGGCTCTGACAAGCACGCCCCATCACAGCCTCAGAACCGCCGCGTCTTTTGTTATCAGCTCCCACTTTCCGTCTGGGACACTGTGGATTGCACCCCTCTCCTTGGACTTGTGCCTCTCATCTGGCTCCCTCCTGTCACACTCTAGATATTCTAAGTCCCCTCCTATTCAAAACCGTCCCCCAGCCCACATGCTTCTCCGTCACCGCCTGCCCCTCTCTGCCCAGCCCACAGACCACCTTCCCCACAGAGGCGTTTGCGATCGTCTCTATTCTCACCTCCCTCTCACACTTGACTTAGCCTGTTGGCTCCAGGCCCACTACTCCACCCAAACCAGGCTTAACTCGGAGCCCACCACCTGCAGGTGACAGCTGCTTCCAGAGGACACTCTTCATCCTCTAATGCATGGCTTTTCGGCAGCACTGGCCTCAAATGCCAGTCCCGCCTCCCTCATGCTGCCCCTGCTGCTGGCTCCAGGACGCCCTCCTGCTTTCCTCCTGTTTCTCAGCTGCCCCTGCTTCCTGGCTTCCTTCCTCAACTCGACCTTTCAATGTCAGTGTATGCTTATTCATTGCAAAGAGGAAACAGTAACTTTACAGGGGAGAGGCCTGGCAGGCATCACCTCCACCAAGTGATACGAGTCAACATCCTAATGATGGCACAATAGATATGTGCCTCTTGGTTTTGTTTGTCTTTTTGGGGGGGTTTTTGGGTTTTCGGGGGGAGACAGAGTCTTTTGCTCTGTCACCCAGGCTAGAGTGCAGTGGCATGATCTCAGCTCACTATGACCTCTGCCTCCTGGGTTCAAGCAATTCTCCTGCCTCAGCCTCCTGAGTAGCTGGGATTATGGGAGCCTGCTACCATGCCTAGCTAATTTTTGTATTTTTAGGAGAGGCAGGGTTTCACCATGTTGGCCAGGCTGGTCTCAAACTCCTGACCACAAGTAATCTGCCCTCCTTGGCCTCCCAAAGTGCTGGGATTGCAGGTGTAAGCCATCACGCCCAGCCAGATATGTGTCTCTTGATAGGCTGAGTGAGAAGGGCACCGCATCACTTCCCAGGTGTTCCCACCACAATACAGAACCTGAATCTAATCATGAGGAAAACAGACAAACTCAAACCAAAATTCAACTAAAAGAATTGGCCTGTACTTGTCAAAAATGGCAACATCATGGAAGACAATGAAACACTGAATAACCATGCCAGATGAATAGACACTCAGAAGAAAGCCAGGGTTTTATTTTGCTATAAAGGATATTTTTGGGAAAATTGGCAAAGCTACAGAGAAAAAAGGTCTACAGCTTAGTTCAAAGTATTGTACCAATGTTAATTTCCCGAGTTTGATCATTGCACTGCAGTTATGAAAGAGAAGGTCCTGTTCTAGGAAATACTGCTTGAGCCCAGGAGATCAAGACCAGCCTGGGCAACGCAGTGAGACTCTGTCACTACCAAAAAAGAAAAAACAAAATAGCCAGGCACGGTGGTGTGTGCCTGTAATCCCATCTACTCAAGCAGGAAGCTCCCTTGAGTCCAGAAGTTTGATGCTGTGGTGAGCTATGATGGCACTACTGCACTCCAGCCTGGGCAGCAGAGCGAGACCCTGTCTCATTTAAAAAAAATTAAAAAAGAAGAAACACTCACTGAAATATTTAGGAATAAAAGAGCATTATGTCTGCAACTTACTTTCAAATGGTTCAGAAAAATAGAGAGAGAGATGGCCGGGCGTGATGGCTCATGGTTGCAATCCCAGCACTTTGGGAGGCTGAGGTGGGCAAATCACATGGTCAAGAGATAGAGACCATCTTGGCTAACACAGTGAAACCCCGTCTCTACTAAAAATACAAAAAATTAGCCGGGCGTGATGGCACATGCCTGTGGTCCCAGGTACTCGGGAGGCTGAGGCAGGAGAATTGCTTGAACCCGGGAGGCAGAGGTTGCAGTGAGCTGAGATTGCGCCACTGCACTCCAGCCTGGAAACTGAGCGAGACTCAAAAAAAGACCGAGCGAAAAGAATTTAAAATGTGGAAAATAATTAACCTTTGGGAAATCTAGGTGGAGTATGTGGGAAACATTTGTAATCATCATCTTGCCACTTTTATCTAAGTCTTGAAATTATGTCAAACATTTTAAAGAAGAGACATTGGTGTCTCAGGGCTCAGTGCTGGGTCTTCCTCTCATTTTGCACCACGCTCCTCTCTCCTGGGCAGTCTCATCTCCTCTGGTTGCTTTAATTCCATTATCGATACCCCAACAATTCCCAAGTATAACTTCCGCTGGTTAGACCTTCTTAGGAATATTAGGCTCACATATGCAACAGCCTGCACAGTGTCACCTGGGTTTCTCACAAGCACTCAAAATCAACATGCCCCAAGATTTCCTTGTGAGATACCCCCCAGTCCCTGTCCATCTCAATCCATGACACCACCACCCACCCTTCTAAGTGCCCAAGCCAGAAACTTGGGCTTGTCCTGCACACCTCCCTCATCCTGACTCCCACAGCCAACCAATCACCAAGTCACTTTGGGGAGCCTGTAAGTTCCCCAAAAACAGGGTCCTGTGTTTATTCACCTGTGTCCCCAGCCCTCAGCATCAGCATAGTGCCTGACATATGATCTGTGCTTAAGAAATATTTGTTGGCCGGGCGCGGTGGCTCAAGCCTGTAATCCCAGCACTTTGGGAGGCCGAGA
>NW_022317212.1:9159-9815 GCF_002776525.5 Piliocolobus tephrosceles
AAAAAAAAAAAAAAAGAAAAGAAAAAGAAATATTTGTTGAATGAATGAATTTGTTGATCAAGGAATGTCACTTCTTTTCATGGAAGCAGAGTCCTGCTTTCTGAGCCCTAGGGACGTGCCGGGTCTGACTCAATGGACTGCCATCTACAATGTGCTGGCTTCTATCAGTAATCTCTTGCTGCATAACAAATTACTTTCAAAATCTAATTGCTGGAAACAGCAATCTCCTTCTGTTGCACACAGTTGCTGTGGGTCAGGAGTTTAAAAGTGACTTTGCTGGGTGGTTCTGGCTCCTCTAAGGAGGTGGCAGGCAGTCAAGATGTCAGTAGAGGTCACGTGCGGTGGCTCACGCCTGTAATCCCACCACTTTGGGAGGCCAAGGCAGGTGGATCACTTGAGGTTATTAGTTCAAGACCACTCTGACCAATATGGTGAAACCCCGTCTCTACTAAAAATACAAAAATTAGCTGGACGTGGTAGCATGTGCCTGTAATCCCAGCTATTCAGGAGGGTGAGGCAGGAGAATCACTTGAACCTGGGAGACAGAGGTTGCAGTGAACCAAGATCACACCACTGCACTCCAGCCTGGGCAACAAAGCTAGATCCATCTTTAAAAAAAAAAAAAAGTAGAGGTTGTATTCACCTGAAGGTTTGGT
>NW_022317212.1:9915-10479 GCF_002776525.5 Piliocolobus tephrosceles
TCACACCACTGCACTCCAGCCTGGGCAACAAAGCTAGATTCCATCTTAAAAAAAAAAAAAAGTAGAGGTTGTATTCACCTGAAGGTTTGGTTAGGGTTGGCAGATCCACTTCCAAGATGGCTCATTCACATGAGTGGTGAGTTGGTGCTGGCTGCTGGCAAGAGGCCTCATTTCCTCTCCATATCGGCACCTCCACAGGCTACTTAATTATCCTCCTATCATGGTGGCTGCAATCAGAAGAGAGCAAGAGAAAAGCTGCCATATCTTCTCTGACCTCATCTTGGACATCACTTCATCATTTCTGCAACACCCTATTGGCTGCATAGGTCAGCTGTATTCAATATGAGAGGGACCTACCGAAGGGCATGAATGCCAGAAGGTGAGGCTCACCGAGGGCCATCTCGGAGGCTGGCTACCACAAGGCTTTTCACCGTGCAAGGACAACAGCCAATGAGGCCAGTAGGGGCTGAACTCCAAGCTGTGTATTCTTGTGTAGGGTGGCGTCCCCACTAAAGCTCCACACAGGCTAACAGCAGCCCCGCCAGCTTGCTCCAGCTGTCTCTT
>NW_022317213.1:0-564 GCF_002776525.5 Piliocolobus tephrosceles
AAGAGACAGCTGGAGCAAGCTGGCGGGGCTGCTGTTAGCCTGTGTGGAGCTTTAGTGGGGACGCCACCCTACACAAGAATACACAGCTTGGAGTTCAGCCCCTACTGGCCTCATTGGCTGTTGTCCTTGCACGGTGAAAAGCCTTGTGGTAGCCAGCCTCCGAGATGGCCCTCGGTGAGCCTCACCTTCTGGCATTCATGCCCTTCGGTAGGTCCCTCTCATATTGAATACAGCTGACCTATGCAGCCAATAGGGTGTTGCAGAAATGATGAAGTGATGTCCAAGATGAGGTCAGAGAAGATATGGCAGCTTTTCTCTTGCTCTCTTCTGATTGCAGCCACCATGATAGGAGGATAATTAAGTAGCCTGTGGAGGTGCCGATATGGAGAGGAAATGAGGCCTCTTGCCAGCAGCCAGCACCAACTCACCACTCATGTGAATGAGCCATCTTGGAAGTGGATCTGCCAACCCTAACCAAACCTTCAGGTGAATACAACCTCTACTTTTTTTTTTTTTTAAGATGGAATCTAGCTTTGTTGCCCAGGCTGGAGTGCAGTGGTGTGA
>NW_022317213.1:664-1320 GCF_002776525.5 Piliocolobus tephrosceles
ACCAAACCTTCAGGTGAATACAACCTCTACTTTTTTTTTTTTTTAAAGATGGATCTAGCTTTGTTGCCCAGGCTGGAGTGCAGTGGTGTGATCTTGGTTCACTGCAACCTCTGTCTCCCAGGTTCAAGTGATTCTCCTGCCTCACCCTCCTGAATAGCTGGGATTACAGGCACATGCTACCACGTCCAGCTAATTTTTGTATTTTTAGTAGAGACGGGGTTTCACCATATTGGTCAGAGTGGTCTTGAACTAATAACCTCAAGTGATCCACCTGCCTTGGCCTCCCAAAGTGGTGGGATTACAGGCGTGAGCCACCGCACGTGACCTCTACTGACATCTTGACTGCCTGCCACCTCCTTAGAGGAGCCAGAACCACCCAGCAAAGTCACTTTTAAACTCCTGACCCACAGCAACTGTGTGCAACAGAAGGAGATTGCTGTTTCCAGCAATTAGATTTTGAAAGTAATTTGTTATGCAGCAAGAGATTACTGATAGAAGCCAGCACATTGTAGATGGCAGTCCATTGAGTCAGACCCGGCACGTCCCTAGGGCTCAGAAAGCAGGACTCTGCTTCCATGAAAAGAAGTGACATTCCTTGATCAACAAATTCATTCATTCAACAAATATTTCTTTTTCTTTTCTTTTTTTTTTTTTTT
>NW_022317213.1:1420-10479 GCF_002776525.5 Piliocolobus tephrosceles
TCTCGGCCTCCCAAAGTGCTGGGATTACAGGCTTGAGCCACCGCGCCCGGCCAACAAATATTTCTTAAGCACAGATCATATGTCAGGCACTATGCTGATGCTGAGGGCTGGGGACACAGGTGAATAAACACAGGACCCTGTTTTTGGGGAACTTACAGGCTCCCCAAAGTGACTTGGTGATTGGTTGGCTGTGGGAGTCAGGATGAGGGAGGTGTGCAGGACAAGCCCAAGTTTCTGGCTTGGGCACTTAGAAGGGTGGGTGGTGGTGTCATGGATTGAGATGGACAGGGACTGGGGGGTATCTCACAAGGAAATCTTGGGGCATGTTGATTTTGAGTGCTTGTGAGAAACCCAGGTGACACTGTGCAGGCTGTTGCATATGTGAGCCTAATATTCCTAAGAAGGTCTAACCAGCGGAAGTTATACTTGGGAATTGTTGGGGTATCGATAATGGAATTAAAGCAACCAGAGGAGATGAGACTGCCCAGGAGAGAGGAGCGTGGTGCAAAATGAGAGGAAGACCCAGCACTGAGCCCTGAGACACCAATGTCTCTTCTTTAAAATGTTTGACATAATTTCAAGACTTAGATAAAAGTGGCAAGATGATGATTACAAATGTTTCCCACATACTCCACCTAGATTTCCCAAAGGTTAATTATTTTCCACATTTTAAATTCTTTTCGCTCGGTCTTTTTTTGAGTCTCGCTCAGTTTCCAGGCTGGAGTGCAGTGGCGCAATCTCAGCTCACTGCAACCTCTGCCTCCCGGGTTCAAGCAATTCTCCTGCCTCAGCCTCCCGAGTACCTGGGACCACAGGCATGTGCCATCACGCCCGGCTAATTTTTTGTATTTTTAGTAGAGACGGGGTTTCACTGTGTTAGCCAAGATGGTCTCTATCTCTTGACCATGTGATTTGCCCACCTCAGCCTCCCAAAGTGCTGGGATTGCAACCATGAGCCATCACGCCCGGCCATCTCTCTCTCTATTTTTCTGAACCATTTGAAAGTAAGTTGCAGACATAATGCTCTTTTATTCCTAAATATTTCAGTGAGTGTTTCTTCTTTTTTAATTTTTTTTAAATGAGACAGGGTCTCGCTCTGCTGCCCAGGCTGGAGTGCAGTAGTGCCATCATAGCTCACCACAGCATCAAACTTCTGGACTCAAGGGAGCTTCCTGCTTGAGTAGATGGGATTACAGGCACACACCACCGTGCCTGGCTATTTTGTTTTTTCTTTTTTGGTAGTGACAGAGTCTCACTGCGTTGCCCAGGCTGGTCTTGATCTCCTGGGCTCAAGCAGTATTTCCTAGAACAGGACCTTCTCTTTCATAACTGCAGTGCAATGATCAAACTCGGGAAATTAACATTGGTACAATACTTTGAACTAAGCTGTAGACCTTTTTTCTCTGTAGCTTTGCCAATTTTCCCAAAAATATCCTTTATAGCAAAATAAAACCCTGGCTTTCTTCTGAGTGTCTATTCATCTGGCATGGTTATTCAGTGTTTCATTGTCTTCCATGATGTTGCCATTTTTGACAAGTACAGGCCAATTCTTTTAGTTGAATTTTGGTTTGAGTTTGTCTGTTTTCCTCATGATTAGATTCAGGTTCTGTATTGTGGTGGGAACACCTGGGAAGTGATGCGGTGCCCTTCTCACTCAGCCTATCAAGAGACACATATCTGGCTGGGCGTGATGGCTTACACCTGCAATCCCAGCACTTTGGGAGGCCAAGGAGGGCAGATTACTTGTGGTCAGGAGTTTGAGACCAGCCTGGCCAACATGGTGAAACCCTGCCTCTCCTAAAAATACAAAAATTAGCTAGGCATGGTAGCAGGCTCCCATAATCCCAGCTACTCAGGAGGCTGAGGCAGGAGAATTGCTTGAACCCAGGAGGCAGAGGTCATAGTGAGCTGAGATCATGCCACTGCACTCTAGCCTGGGTGACAGAGCAAAAGACTCTGTCTCCCCCCGAAAACCCAAAAACCCCCCCAAAAAGACAAACAAAACCAAGAGGCACATATCTATTGTGCCATCATTAGGATGTTGACTCGTATCACTTGGTGGAGGTGATGCCTGCCAGGCCTCTCCCCTGTAAAGTTACTGTTTCCTCTTTGCAATGAATAAGCATACACTGACATTGAAAGGTCGAGTTGAGGAAGGAAGCCAGGAAGCAGGGGCAGCTGAGAAACAGGAGGAAAGCAGGAGGGCGTCCTGGAGCCAGCAGCAGGGGCAGCATGAGGGAGGCGGGACTGGCATTTGAGGCCAGTGCTGCCGAAAAGCCATGCATTAGAGGATGAAGAGTGTCCTCTGGAAGCAGCTGTCACCTGCAGGTGGTGGGCTCCGAGTTAAGCCTGGTTTGGGTGGAGTAGTGGGCCTGGAGCCAACAGGCTAAGTCAAGTGTGAGAGGGAGGTGAGAATAGAGACGATCGCAAACGCCTCTGTGGGGAAGGTGGTCTGTGGGCTGGGCAGAGAGGGGCAGGCGGTGACGGAGAAGCATGTGGGCTGGGGGACGGTTTTGAATAGGAGGGGACTTAGAATATCTAGAGTGTGACAGGAGGGAGCCAGATGAGAGGCACAAGTCCAAGGAGAGGGGTGCAATCCACAGTGTCCCAGACGGAAAGTGGGAGCTGATAACAAAAGACGCGGCGGTTCTGAGGCTGTGATGGGGCGTGCTTGTCAGAGCCCAGCCTGATGGGGCAGGTGGATGGGGGGGCCGGAAGGATGGCCAGGCCAAGAGAGGAGAGTGAGCCATGCGGGGGATGATCCCGTGGGTGGGGGAGAGGGGGAGGGCAGGCTGCCCAGAGGTGGAGGTGGGTGGCAGGTGGCGAGGAGGGCAGGTCCAGGGTTCTGGCCATGAGACTGTCCTGGCAGCTTTAGCTGCCTGATGCAGATGGACAAGGCAGACCTGGGGGATACAGGGCTGGGATGTTTCAGGAAAGGGGCTGGACTAGGAGGGTGGTGAAAGCTGGAGGGGCCTGAAGGACGAGGCAGAAGTGGAGGGAGTACAGGGTCAGCACTGGGGTCTCAGCGGTGGGGGGCAGGGGATGGCTTCCCAGGGAGTCTGGTGGTCAGTGCTGTGGTGGGGGACTGGCCTGTGAGGGAGTGGAGTGGAGGAGGGGTTTGCACCTGAGGAGGTCTGGGAACGGGGAGGCCAGGGCATTGGTGGTGGTCCCTGGGGAGGCCCGAGCTATCGGGGTAATGTCAGGAGTTGGGGTGGGGTGGAGGTGGCCTCGAGCCATGGTTGCTAGGTTTATGAGTAGGGACCCAGGGCAGCCCTGAGGAGGTGAAGGGGGACACACCTGGACACCAGGACCCCAGAGGAATGGTGCATTTGATGGGGAGAGCACAGTCTGAGGACCGAGGCAGCTAGAGAGACTGAGGCACAAGGGATGTGAATGACCAAGCAGCCAGCTTTGGAGAGGGCCGAGGGCCACCTCCAGGGGCACGCTGGGTCTCCATCAGAGCTGGAAGAAAGGGAGCATTTGGAACAAATTGGAGTGGCTTGAGACCTGCTGGGGTGTGGGGTGGCCTGGTTTCCAGAAAAGCTGTGCACCAGGATGATGGGGCAGAAGCAGTGAGAGAGGAAGGCAGGAGGGTCCCTGGGACTGAAATACTTGGGGACCACCCCCTCACCAGGAAGGTGGGGATCCCAGCCCCAGATCCAGCCCCTCTCAGCACTGGGGGACCATCAGGGCTCGCAGTTTCCTACAGGAAAAGCTGACATGGATGGGGCTGAGGACATAGCATTGGCCCTGGCCTGAGGTCATTGAGGCTGGGTCACTCCCAGCCTGGCCCAGCTATCCTGTCCCCAGAAATCAGAGGCTCGGTTGCCCCATGGGCATGCAGGGGCACACAGAGGGTCTGCTGCTGGCGGGGCTGGGCCCCCGTCCTCTGCTGCTCTGAGCCCTCGCTGTGTCTGCTGACTGGAATGCGTTCAGAGCATGGCTTGGTTTCTATTCAATCAGAGAATATGATCCAAGGAGAGCCCTGAGTTTTGTGTCCCGGTTCCATCTCTGCTACTTTGATGTAACAGGAGACTTTGGGCAAGTCCTTGTTCCTTTCCGGGCCTCAGTTTTCTTAACAGTGTACTGGGGTGGTGACAGACACCGCGTCTAAAACCAGCAGTCATCTGGTTCCTGAGGTGGACACCGCTGACCCGGTTCAGGTCAAATCCACAGTCTGAGTTACGAACCAGTGGAGGTGACAGGCCCCAGGCCCCCAAAGCCTCCTCGGTTCTTCGGAATGAAGAGGTTCCCAGCACGTTTTCAGGCCTGGGGCTCATCCATCCCTCAGATGGGGCTGGCTGCCTTCCCTACCCTTGCATATGTCCTCTCATTCCGCCCCCCAACTCCAACTGCTCCCCTGCCAAGGGAGTGCTCTTGGTCATAGGCACAGAAAGTAGCCCCTTGAGGGCTCAGCACCACCCCTCTGTCCTCCTTTATTTGCTTCCCACTCCTTTTTGTATCCATTGAGCTAGACATGGATCTCTAAAGATACCACACCCTGGGATAGGATTCTGGGGAGGATCTATCAGACAGTCACACCTTAGTGATAATTGACTTGATCTTTTGCCAAGGGAAAAACAGACTTGACAGAAGGGAGGGCATGTCCAGAGCCTGGGAGGTAGGTGGGAGAGGCAGGCGGTAGAGAGCCCCCAGGGGGCTGTGTGTGCTGCACAAACCCTTCACCCATGACCCATCTACCTTTTCCATTCCTTTCCCCAACCTTAGGGCACCCACTGGGAGTGAAGCGCTGGCTGATATGTAACACCATCTCTCCCTTTCCCTTCCCTGAACCAGGGTCCTGGGGACCCCCCAGGCCACTTGGCCTGGTTGGTGGTAGGGGACAGTGGGATAGTCAGGGTTCCATAACTAAGCTCCCAACGTAGAATTTCCACGCCACAGTTCAGGTGCCATGGCAACCAGGGGAAATAAACACTCCGAGTTTCACAGTCCAAGTTCTGCCGTGACGTCATCTCCAGCTTCAGCCTGCTGGGGCCTGTGCTGGCTGTGCCCCAGACAGCCTCAGCTGCTCCAACCTGAGAACAGTCTTCCTTCCCAGCTTCCTCAGTGTCTGGGGTGGGAGGTGGGGTGTCTCAGGCAGGGCTACCTCAGCTCCTTGCCTGCTGTTTAGACCCTGCTGTAGCTGTTGCTGCTCCCTCCCCAGCCCCAGCCATGAAACCACCCAAGGGGACCAGGAGCTCTGTGTACTTTGCACAGCAGCGAGAAAAGGAGCCATTGCCCTCACGGCAGGAGGTCAAGCAGACCCCTGTCATCATGGCCATGATAAAAGGTGAGAGTCATCCCCACCCTGGGCTTGGGCCCCCTCCCCTGTCTCCAGGACTCCTTTCAGCCTGCCACCTGCAAAGCCCCTTCCAACTTCCTTGAAGCCTTACGGAAGACCTGAGCCTCCAAGCTGACCCTCATGGAAAGTGTTGGCTGCTGGGAGTGTCCAAGTGGGTGAGAGAGGAGGGGAGCATGGGGCTGCAGTGAGGCCCACTTTGGAAAAAGACTAGGAGCCTTTGTCCTAGCTTTAGCTTTCCTCGCTTCCCTTCAATTTTACTCTCAAGGGAAAGCAGACACTAATTCTTACTATGTTGGTAATGACTGACTAGTGCTTTAAGTGGGAGTAGTTTAGTGCAGGGATTAAAGGTTTGGGTTCTACTGGATGATTGTTTAGAATCTTCACACTCCTAGTTTGTGATATGTGGGTAGATTGATATTTCTAAGCCTCAATATTCTGTAAAATGGGAAAAACAAGAGCATCTACCTTACAGCATAGTTGGGAGGCTTAACGGAAATAATCCGTATCGGATGCCTAGTGGAGAACTTGGAGCAGAATAAGTTCTCAATTAACTGTAACTATTAGCTTCTTATTATGCATTGTCTGTCCAAGAGAAACTGCATTTTATCTGGAAATACTGCCTTCCCCCAAATGAAGCAGCTGGATGGATGCTGGGTTCGTGGCAGTGCGATAGCAGCAAGAACAAAGACCCCCAATATTCCCATGGTGCGCTGTATTGGGGCTTCCCCTGCCTCTGACCCGGTGGGCCCAGGTTGAGGGCTGTCATGTCCGTCCTTACAGGTCCGGGGCCCGCCAAGTACCTCCGGCCATCCTGCACAGGTTACATAGATCATGACATCTCCATGTTCAAGGCACCAGCTTATACCCTGCATAGCCGGAACTCAGAGAAGCGTGAGCGTCGCCACCCCAGTCATCCCCCTGGGGTTGGAGCTGTTGTTGGAGGTTGAGGGGAGAGACGTGCAGCCATTCTCTGTAGCCACTGGGAATCTGAGTGGGACACTCAAGGGGGCCCCTGGGTCCAGAGGAAGCCAGCAGGGATTGAGGGTGGGGCAACTCCATGGGCATCCCCCAGCTGCCTCTTCCAGGGGAGCCTGTAGGGGATCCTGGCGCTGTCCAGCTGGCACAGCAGAGTCTCCTTTGTCTGGCCTTTGACTGGGGCCCTTCAGCTCCAGTCACCATGCTCTGCTAGGGTCACTTGCCATGTGGCCAGGCAGGAACAGTTAGGGGGCCGGGGGGAAGTGGTGGCCCCCAGAGCTCCCCAGGTGGCCTAGAACCCCCTGGAAGGGCAGGAGCAGAGGCCACAGATGACCTAAGCTGCTGGGCAGGGTGTGGTGGCATGCACCTAGGGGTCTGAGACCTGGGGTGCCTGTCAGGCTTTTCTCTGGGGAGAACACCCATCTCAGCAGGGGAAGCCTCTGGCCTGGCTAGGCCTTTTCTGAATGCCAACAGCAGCCACAGGGCTATTACTTCTTGGCCCCAATCCCTGATTGGGTGGGTGGTTGCCCAAGCTGCTGGGCAGCTGTTATTTTACTGTTCCTCTGAGCAAGTTCTTGAAAATATCAGGTCATGTGTTAAAAGTCCCATTTTACAGATGAGGAAATCAAGAGTCTCCAAACACTCAGGAGCCACAGAATCTGAAGTGGGAGGGAAATCTTGCCTGGAGGCAGGCCAGGTGCTCAGTGGGGCAGCCTTTGGGGCTGACCAGGCCCTCTCTTTGGTTGCCCTGCAGGGAACGTGGGCCACAGCAGCCCTGGGCCTTGCTATCTCTTGGATCCCAAAGTAACTCGGTTTGGAATGTCCAGCTGCCCACAGGTCCCCATGGAGGAGCGCATCTCCAACCTGCGTAAGATGGGGTTATGGACAGATGTTGGGGGTGGGGAGGTTGGGGGGTGGGGTGCACCCTTAGGACCTGGGCAGGGGCAAAGGGTCAAGACTCTCTCCCTGGGAATGTCTGGATGCTGGTATCTCCCTGCAAGACACCGACATTGCGATGCTGACATCACCATGTCTTGAAGTCAATGTTATGACATGCGGCATGTCACCGGGTGATGTTATGATGACATAGGGCTCCTGTTGTGGATGCAATATTGTCATGCGAACGAACTTACAGACTGTAGTGATCTCAGGATGTTTCTGTGTCCTGTTGCCCAGGCTAGAGTGAAGTGGTGTGATCTCAGCTCACTGCAACCTCCGCCGCCCAGGTTCAAGTGATTCTCCTGCCTCAGCCTCCTGAGTAGCTGGGATTACAGGTGCACACCACCATGCACAGCTAATTTTTATATTTTTAGTAGAGATGGGGTTTCACCATGTTGGTCAGGCTGGTCTCGAACTCCTGATCTTGTGATCTGCCTGCCTCAGCCTCCCAAAGTGCTGGGATTGCAGGTGTGAGCCACCATGCCCAGCCTAAGTGACCATTTGGATGTCCCTGCCCTGCTGCTGAGGTGGTCAGCCTAAGGTCACAGTGGATAACCAGGACCATCAGCTGGCTAGCAGAGAATGAGGTCTGTTCCCCGCTCTGACAGCTCTCCCTTCCCACCACTCCCTTTCAGGCCTGAACCCCACCCTCGCATCCTGCCAGTACTACTTTGAGAAGATCCACCCACCGGGGGAACGTAGGGCTCCCCAGTACACATTTGGCTACCGGCGCCCATACAGAGTGATGGACCCCAACCCGGCCCCCAACCAGTACCAGATGCCACTCTTGCTGGGGCCCAACACCCCTGTCAGCCGAGCTGCTCCCAGCTACAGTCTGGCCTCCAGGGACAAGAACTGGTTCTACAAGGAGGATGTGGCAGGAGGCCCTGGACCTACCAGCTACGCCCGACCTGAGCCATCCACCTATCAGAACCGCAGCCCCACCTACAGCATGGCCAAGCGCTTTGCCTACCCTCTGGACCTCACACCACGGCCTGGCCCTGGCTCCCACGAGGTCCAGCAGGTCACTGTGCACAAGCCCCACATCCCTGCTTTCACCATGGGCATCAAGCACTCACTCCACCTGTGCCCACTGGTCATCGACGTTCGTGACTGAGGCCCCTCCTGGGGCACTCACTGCCCCTCATCCCCAGAAATTATTTTTCTACACCAAATTGAGTGATTTGACCAAGATTTCTAGTAGCAGAGCCGGTGCCTGCTGAGTGTCTGGCACACAGAAGGCATTAGAGATATATTTTCATGTATTCGTTTTCTCCTTTTCTATTCACGGTTGCTTCCTGTGGGTCCTGCTCTGGGTGAGGGGCTGGGGGCACTGGAAGGAATAGTACAGTCCCTGTCCTTGAAGAGTTCCGTTCTGGTTCACCAGGTGGGGAAGCGTACGTCTGTCCTCCAACGAGCCCCAGGCAGGGACTCGGGAGGGCTGTGTTCCAGTCCTGCCACTAACAGTCTGTGTGGCCTTGTGCAGCTCCTGCCTCTCTCTGGGCTCAGGATTGCCCTTTAGACAGTGCAGTGGGTAGGCCTGGAAGAGGTCCAGGTTCCCCCAAGTTCCAGAACTGTGGGACTGTGCTGACAGGGGACAGTCCCCGAGACAGGGGCAGGGCAGGTGGGGGTGAGGGCAGAGGAGCGGGGTCCTTCTGGTTGGGAGTTGGGAGAGGAGTTTCCTCGGGGAGGGACCTAAGAGGACAAGAGGAGACTGTGCTGGGGAGGGCGAAGGTGGAGGTGAAGGTGAGAGAAAAGCATGCAGGTGCAGTGACAGGGAACCGGGGAGACACAGAGCAGCAGGGGTCTGGGGTGCAGGGGTGGGGTTGCTACCCGGGGCCAC
>NW_022317214.1:0-4605 GCF_002776525.5 Piliocolobus tephrosceles
AAGCCCGAGGCCCCTCCCAGCTGCCCACCACGTGGCCCCGGGTAGCAGCCCCACCCCTTGCACCCCAGACCCCTGCTGCTCTGTGTCTCCCCAGTTCCCTGTCACTGTCCCTTCTGGGGCACCTGCATGCTTTGCTCTCACCTTGAACCCCACCTTTGCCCTTCCCAGCACACTGTCTCCCCTTCTCCTCTTGGGCCCCTCCCCAAGGAAACTCCCCTCTTCCCGAGTCCCAACCACAGGGACCCCCAGCTCCTGCCCGCACCCCCACCTGCCCTGCCCCTGTCCCAGGGCCTGCCCCCTGTCAGTAACTCAGACTGGGGATTTGATCTGAACCGGGTCAGCGGTGTCCACCTCAGGAACCAGATGACTGCTGGCTTTAGACAGGGTGTCTGTCACCACCCCAGTACCCCGTTAAGAAAACTGAGGCCTGGAAAGGATCAAGGACTTGCCCAAAGTCTCCTATTACATCAAAATAGCGGAGACAGAACCAGGACACAAAACCCAGAGCTCTCCTTGTATCAGTCTCTGATTGAATAGAAACCAAGCCATGCTCTGAACACATTCCAGTCAGCAGACACAGCGAGGGCTCAGAGCAGCAGGCAGGACAGGCATGCAGGGTGTCCAGAAGCCCCTGAGGGACTGCAGGCCTCAGAACAGAGGACGGGGGCCCAGCTCCCCCAGCAGCAGACCCTCTGAGTGCCCCTGCATGCCCATGGGGCAAGTGAATCTCTGATTTCTGGGTAAGGGAGGGCTGGGCCAGACTGGGGGTGACCCAGCCTCAGTGGCCTCGGGCCAGAGCCAGTGCTACCTCCTCAGCCCCATCCGCATCAGCTTTTCCTGTAGGAGGCTGTGAGCCCTGATGGTCCCCCAGTGCTCAGAGGGGCCGGATCTGGGGCTGGGATCCCCACCTTCCCGGTGAGGGGGTGGTCTCCAAGTATTTCAGGCCCAGGGAGCCTCCTGCCTTCCTCCCCCACTGCTTCTGCCCATCATTCCGGTGCACAGCTCTTCAGGAAAACAAGCCACCCCGCACCCCACCAGGTCACAAGTCACTTCAATTTGTTCCAAGTGCTCCC
The DNA here is from genome assembly GCF_002776525.5 of Piliocolobus tephrosceles. NCBI lineage: Eukaryota > Metazoa > Chordata > Mammalia > Primates > Cercopithecidae > Piliocolobus > Piliocolobus tephrosceles. The sequence goes on from NW_022317214.1 coordinate 1,074, forward strand.
TTCCCTCCAGCTCTGACAGAGACCCAGCTTGCCCCAGGAGGTGGCCCTCGACCCTCTCCGAAGCTAACTACTCCGTCATTCATATCTCTCGTGCCTCAGAGTCCACAGTGGGATGAGTTTCTGTCCACCTTAGTCCCCATACTGTGCCCTCCCCATCAAATGCACCTCTGGGGCCCTGGCATCCAGGTGTGTCCTCCTTCAGCTCCTCAAGGCTGCCCTAAGTCCCTACTCATAAACCTAGCAGCCATGGCTCGAGGCCACCTCCACCTCACCCCAACTCCTGATAGCTCGGGCCTCCCCAGGGACCACCACCAAAGCCCTGACCTCCCTGTTCCCAGACCTCCTCAGGTGCAAATCACTCCACTCCACTCCCTTGTAGCCTGGTCCCCCTCTGCAATCCTGGGCTTCCCACCACCTCCCGCAGCACTGACCACTGACCACCGGTCTCCCTGGGAGGCCATCCCCTGCACCCCATTGCTGAGACCCCAGTGCTGACCCTGTACTCCCTCCACTTCCTCCTTGTCCTTCAGGACCCTCCAGCCTCCACTACCCTCCTCATCCAGCCCGTTTCCTGGAACATCCAAGCCCTGCGTCCCCCAGGTCTGCCTTGTCCATTTGCAACAGGCAGCTAAAGCTGCCAGGACAGTCTCATGGCTGGAACCCTGGACCTGCCCTCCTCGCCACCTGCCACCCACCCCCACCTCTGGGCAGCCTGCCCTCCCCGTCTGTCCCACCCCCAGGGATCATCCCCCATGAGGAGCATGAGAGGTGGCTTACGCTCCTCTCTTGGCCTGGCGGTCCCTCCAGTCCCCCTGTCCACCTGCCCTATCAGGCTGGGCTCTGACGAGCACCCCCAACCAGAGCCTCAAACTGCCACGTGTTTTGTCATCGGCTCCTCAGTTCAAGTGATTCTCTTGCCTCAGCATCCTGAGTAGCTGGGATTACAGGCACCTACTACCATGCCCAGCTAATTTTTGTGCTTTTAGTAGTGATGGGGTTTCATCATGTTGGCCAGGCTGGTCTTGAACTCCTGACCTCAGGTGATCCACCCTCCTCAGCCTCCCAAAGTGCTGGGATTATAGGTGTGAGCCATTGCACCCGGCCTGATGTGTGTCTCTTGATAGGCTGCGTGAGAAGGGTACGGCATCACTTCCTGGATGTTCATGCCAAGATGCAGAACCTGAATCTAATCATGAGGAAACCAGACAAACTCAAACCAAAATTCACCTGCAAAAGAACTGGCCTGTGCCTGTCAAAAATGGCAACATCACAGAAGACAACGAAACACTGAAGAACCGTGCCAGATGAACAGACACTCAGAAGAAAGGATAAGTAAATGCAATGTGGAAGCCGGGGTTTTCTTTTGCCATAAAGCATACTGTTGGGAACATTGGAAAGCTGAGGAGAAAAAACTCTATGGCTTAGTTCAAAGTATTGTACAAATGTTAATTTTCTGATTTTGATAATTGCACTCCAGGTATGAAAGAGAAGGTCCTAGGCCAGGAACAGAGGCTCATGCCCGTAATCCCAGCCCTTTGGGAGGCCAAGGTTGGCAGATCACCTGAGGTCGGAAGTTTGAGATCAGCCTGAGCAACGTGGAGAAACCCCGTCTCTACTAAAAATGTAAAATTAGCCAGGAGTGGTGGCACATGCCTGTAATCCCAGCTACTTGGGAGGCTGAGACTTGAGAATCGCTTGAACCTGGAAGACAGAGATTGCAGTGAGCCAAGATCGCGCCATTGCACTCCAGCCTGGGCAACATGAGCGAAACTCCAACTCAAAAAAAGAAAAAGAAAAAAAGAAAGAGAAAGTTCTGTTCTTACGAAATACTCACTGCTTGAGCCCAGGGGTTTGAGACCAGCCTGGGAAACACAGTGAGACCCTGTCACTACCAAAAAAAAAAAAAAAAAAAAAAAAAAGCCAGGCATGGTGGTGTGTTCTTGTAATCCCATCTACTCAAGCAGGAAGCTCGCTTGAGTGGGAGTTCAATGCTGCGGTGAACTATGATGGCACCACAACACACCAACTTGGCCAACAGAGCGAGACCCTGTCTCATTAAAAAAACAAATAAAAAGGAAATGCACATGGAAATATTTAGGGATAAAGGAGCATTATGTCTGCAACTTACTTTCCAATGGTTCAGAAAAATATATATATACATATAGAGAAAAGAATTTAAAATGTGGTAAATGATGAACATTCGGGAAATCTAGGTGGAGTATGTGGGAAATATTTGTAATCATCTTGCCACTTTTATCTAAGACTCAAATTGTGTCAAAATAAATGTTTTAAAGAAGAGACGTTGATGTCTCAGGGCAAAATGCTGGGTCTTCCTCTCATTTTGTACCACGCTCCTCTCTCCCGGGCAGTCTCATCTCTTGTTGCTTTAATTCCTTTATCAATACCTCAGCAATCCCGAAGTATAACTTCCCCTGGCTAGACCTTCTTAGGAGCATTAGGCTCACATATACCACAGCCTGTACAGTGTCACTTAGGTTTCTCAGAAGCACCTCAATTCAATGTGCCCCAAGATTTCCATCTCATAAGATGCCCACCCAGTCCCCATCCATCTCAATCCATGACACTTCCAAGTGTCCAAGCCAGAAACCTGGGCTTGTCCTGCACACCTCCCTCATCCTGACTCCTGCAGCCAACCAATCACCAAGTCACTTTGGGGAGCCTGTAAGTTCCCCCAAAACAGGGTCCTGTGTTATTTGCCTGTGTCCCCAGCTCCCAGCATCAGCATAGTGTCCGACAGATGGTCTGTCCTTAGGAAATATTTGCTGAATGAATGAATTTGTTGATCAAGGAAGAGTTCCAGGCACATGTTGGGCCTAACTCAGTGGAGTGCCATCTACAACTCTGCCCGTATCAGTTATCTTTTGCTGCATAACAAATTAGTCTCAAAATCTAATCTCTTAAAACAGCAATCTCCTTCTGTTGCACATAGTTTCTGTGGGTTGGAAGTTTAAAAGCGACTTTGCTGGGTGGGTCTGGCTCAAGGTCTCTCAGTAGGTAGCAGTCAAGATGTCAGTAGAGGTTGTATTCATCTGAAGGTTTGATTGAGGCTGGCAGATCCCCTTCCAAGATGGCTCATTTGCATGGTGAGTTGGTGCTTTCTACTGGCAAGAGGCCTCAGTTCTTCTTCACATTGGCACCTCCACATGCTGCTTAAATGCTCTCAGATTATGGTGGCTGCAATCAGAAGAGAGCAAGGCAGAAGCTGCCATGTCTTTTCTGACCTCATCTTGGACATCACCGCATCATTTCTGCAATACCCTATTGGCTGCACAGGTCAGCTGTATTCAACATGAAAGGGAACTACCCAAGGGCATGAATGCCAGAAGGTGAGGCTCACCGAGGGCCATCTCGGAGGCTGGCTACCACAAGGCTTTTCACTGTGCAAGGACAACAGCCAATGGGGCCAGCAGGGGCTGAACTCCAAGCTGTGTATTCTTGTGTAGGGTGGCGTCCCCACTAAAGCCCCACACAGGCTAACAGCAGCCCCGCCAGCTTGCTCCAGCTGTCTCTT
>NW_022317215.1:0-4605 GCF_002776525.5 Piliocolobus tephrosceles
AAGAGACAGCTGGAGCAAGCTGGCGGGGCTGCTGTTAGCCTGTGTGGGGCTTTAGTGGGGACGCCACCCTACACAAGAATACACAGCTTGGAGTTCAGCCCCTGCTGGCCCCATTGGCTGTTGTCCTTGCACAGTGAAAAGCCTTGTGGTAGCCAGCCTCCGAGATGGCCCTCGGTGAGCCTCACCTTCTGGCATTCATGCCCTTGGGTAGTTCCCTTTCATGTTGAATACAGCTGACCTGTGCAGCCAATAGGGTATTGCAGAAATGATGCGGTGATGTCCAAGATGAGGTCAGAAAAGACATGGCAGCTTCTGCCTTGCTCTCTTCTGATTGCAGCCACCATAATCTGAGAGCATTTAAGCAGCATGTGGAGGTGCCAATGTGAAGAAGAACTGAGGCCTCTTGCCAGTAGAAAGCACCAACTCACCATGCAAATGAGCCATCTTGGAAGGGGATCTGCCAGCCTCAATCAAACCTTCAGATGAATACAACCTCTACTGACATCTTGACTGCTACCTACTGAGAGACCTTGAGCCAGACCCACCCAGCAAAGTCGCTTTTAAACTTCCAACCCACAGAAACTATGTGCAACAGAAGGAGATTGCTGTTTTAAGAGATTAGATTTTGAGACTAATTTGTTATGCAGCAAAAGATAACTGATACGGGCAGAGTTGTAGATGGCACTCCACTGAGTTAGGCCCAACATGTGCCTGGAACTCTTCCTTGATCAACAAATTCATTCATTCAGCAAATATTTCCTAAGGACAGACCATCTGTCGGACACTATGCTGATGCTGGGAGCTGGGGACACAGGCAAATAACACAGGACCCTGTTTTGGGGGAACTTACAGGCTCCCCAAAGTGACTTGGTGATTGGTTGGCTGCAGGAGTCAGGATGAGGGAGGTGTGCAGGACAAGCCCAGGTTTCTGGCTTGGACACTTGGAAGTGTCATGGATTGAGATGGATGGGGACTGGGTGGGCATCTTATGAGATGGAAATCTTGGGGCACATTGAATTGAGGTGCTTCTGAGAAACCTAAGTGACACTGTACAGGCTGTGGTATATGTGAGCCTAATGCTCCTAAGAAGGTCTAGCCAGGGGAAGTTATACTTCGGGATTGCTGAGGTATTGATAAAGGAATTAAAGCAACAAGAGATGAGACTGCCCGGGAGAGAGGAGCGTGGTACAAAATGAGAGGAAGACCCAGCATTTTGCCCTGAGACATCAACGTCTCTTCTTTAAAACATTTATTTTGACACAATTTGAGTCTTAGATAAAAGTGGCAAGATGATTACAAATATTTCCCACATACTCCACCTAGATTTCCCGAATGTTCATCATTTACCACATTTTAAATTCTTTTCTCTATATGTATATATATATTTTTCTGAACCATTGGAAAGTAAGTTGCAGACATAATGCTCCTTTATCCCTAAATATTTCCATGTGCATTTCCTTTTTATTTGTTTTTTTAATGAGACAGGGTCTCGCTCTGTTGGCCAAGTTGGTGTGTTGTGGTGCCATCATAGTTCACCGCAGCATTGAACTCCCACTCAAGCGAGCTTCCTGCTTGAGTAGATGGGATTACAAGAACACACCACCATGCCTGGCTTTTTTTTTTTTTTTTTTTTTTTTTTGGTAGTGACAGGGTCTCACTGTGTTTCCCAGGCTGGTCTCAAACCCCTGGGCTCAAGCAGTGAGTATTTCGTAAGAACAGAACTTTCTCTTTCTTTTTTTCTTTTTCTTTTTTTGAGTTGGAGTTTCGCTCATGTTGCCCAGGCTGGAGTGCAATGGCGCGATCTTGGCTCACTGCAATCTCTGTCTTCCAGGTTCAAGCGATTCTCAAGTCTCAGCCTCCCAAGTAGCTGGGATTACAGGCATGTGCCACCACTCCTGGCTAATTTTACATTTTTAGTAGAGACGGGGTTTCTCCACGTTGCTCAGGCTGATCTCAAACTTCCGACCTCAGGTGATCTGCCAACCTTGGCCTCCCAAAGGGCTGGGATTACGGGCATGAGCCTCTGTTCCTGGCCTAGGACCTTCTCTTTCATACCTGGAGTGCAATTATCAAAATCAGAAAATTAACATTTGTACAATACTTTGAACTAAGCCATAGAGTTTTTTCTCCTCAGCTTTCCAATGTTCCCAACAGTATGCTTTATGGCAAAAGAAAACCCCGGCTTCCACATTGCATTTACTTATCCTTTCTTCTGAGTGTCTGTTCATCTGGCACGGTTCTTCAGTGTTTCGTTGTCTTCTGTGATGTTGCCATTTTTGACAGGCACAGGCCAGTTCTTTTGCAGGTGAATTTTGGTTTGAGTTTGTCTGGTTTCCTCATGATTAGATTCAGGTTCTGCATCTTGGCATGAACATCCAGGAAGTGATGCCGTACCCTTCTCACGCAGCCTATCAAGAGACACACATCAGGCCGGGTGCAATGGCTCACACCTATAATCCCAGCACTTTGGGAGGCTGAGGAGGGTGGATCACCTGAGGTCAGGAGTTCAAGACCAGCCTGGCCAACATGATGAAACCCCATCACTACTAAAAGCACAAAAATTAGCTGGGCATGGTAGTAGGTGCCTGTAATCCCAGCTACTCAGGATGCTGAGGCAAGAGAATCACTTGAACTGAGGAGCCGATGACAAAACACGTGGCAGTTTGAGGCTCTGGTTGGGGGTGCTCGTCAGAGCCCAGCCTGATAGGGCAGGTGGACAGGGGGACTGGAGGGACCGCCAGGCCAAGAGAGGAGCGTAAGCCACCTCTCATGCTCCTCATGGGGGATGATCCCTGGGGGTGGGACAGACGGGGAGGGCAGGCTGCCCAGAGGTGGGGGTGGGTGGCAGGTGGCGAGGAGGGCAGGTCCAGGGTTCCAGCCATGAGACTGTCCTGGCAGCTTTAGCTGCCTGTTGCAAATGGACAAGGCAGACCTGGGGGACGCAGGGCTTGGATGTTCCAGGAAACGGGCTGGATGAGGAGGGTAGTGGAGGCTGGAGGGTCCTGAAGGACAAGGAGGAAGTGGAGGGAGTACAGGGTCAGCACTGGGGTCTCAGCAATGGGGTGCAGGGGATGGCCTCCCAGGGAGACCGGTGGTCAGTGGTCAGTGCTGCGGGAGGTGGTGGGAAGCCCAGGATTGCAGAGGGGGACCAGGCTACAAGGGAGTGGAGTGGAGTGATTTGCACCTGAGGAGGTCTGGGAACAGGGAGGTCAGGGCTTTGGTGGTGGTCCCTGGGGAGGCCCGAGCTATCAGGAGTTGGGGTGAGGTGGAGGTGGCCTCGAGCCATGGCTGCTAGGTTTATGAGTAGGGACTTAGGGCAGCCTTGAGGAGCTGAAGGAGGACACACCTGGATGCCAGGGCCCCAGAGGTGCATTTGATGGGGAGGGCACAGTATGGGGACTAAGGTGGACAGAAACTCATCCCACTGTGGACTCTGAGGCACGAGAGATATGAATGACGGAGTAGTTAGCTTCGGAGAGGGTCGAGGGCCACCTCCTGGGGCAAGCTGGGTCTCTGTCAGAGCTGGAGGGAAGGGAGCACTTGGAACAAATTGAAGTGACTTGTGACCTGGTGGGGTGCGGGGTGGCTTGTTTTCCTGAAGAGCTGTGCACCGGAATGATGGGCAGAAGCAGTGGGGGAGGAAGGCAGGAGGCTCCCTGGGCCTGAAATACTTGGAGACCACCCCCTCACCGGGAAGGTGGGGATCCCAGCCCCAGATCCGGCCCCTCTGAGCACTGGGGGACCATCAGGGCTCACAGCCTCCTACAGGAAAAGCTGATGCGGATGGGGCTGAGGAGGTAGCACTGGCTCTGGCCCGAGGCCACTGAGGCTGGGTCACCCCCAGTCTGGCCCAGCCCTCCCTTACCCAGAAATCAGAGATTCACTTGCCCCATGGGCATGCAGGGGCACTCAGAGGGTCTGCTGCTGGGGGAGCTGGGCCCCCGTCCTCTGTTCTGAGGCCTGCAGTCCCTCAGGGGCTTCTGGACACCCTGCATGCCTGTCCTGCCTGCTGCTCTGAGCCCTCGCTGTGTCTGCTGACTGGAATGTGTTCAGAGCATGGCTTGGTTTCTATTCAATCAGAGACTGATACAAGGAGAGCTCTGGGTTTTGTGTCCTGGTTCTGTCTCCGCTATTTTGATGTAATAGGAGACTTTGGGCAAGTCCTTGATCCTTTCCAGGCCTCAGTTTTCTTAACGGGGTACTGGGGTGGTGACAGACACCCTGTCTAAAGCCAGCAGTCATCTGGTTCCTGAGGTGGACACCGCTGACCCGGTTCAGATCAAATCCCCAGTCTGAGTTACTGACAGGGGGCAGGCCCTGGGACAGGGGCAGGGCAGGTGGGGGTGCGGGCAGGAGCTGGGGGTCCCTGTGGTTGGGACTCGGGAAGAGGGGAGTTTCCTTGGGGAGGGGCCCAAGAGGAGAAGGGGAGACAGTGTGCTGGGAAGGGCAAAGGTGGGGTTCAAGGTGAGAGCAAAGCATGCAGGTGCCCCAGAAGGGACAGTGACAGGGAACTGGGGAGACACAGAGCAGCAGGGGTCTGGGGTGCAAGGGGTGGGGCTGCTACCCGGGGCCACGTGGTGGGCAGCTGGGAGGGGCCTCGGGCTT
>NW_022317216.1:0-1824 GCF_002776525.5 Piliocolobus tephrosceles
GGCTGCAGCGAGACCCTGCCTGCCTCAGTCGATGTGCTCAGCCCATCCATTCTCCCCCGGAGGGGTCCAGAATCGGATCTGAAGCGGAGTCCTGAGACCCCAGCAGGCGCCCTGAAGCTCCCCCTCCCCCGGCCGAAATCGGCTCCAACCCAAGCAGGTTTCAGAGGAAAACAATCGTGACAGGGATCTCCAGGAAGTGTATCCCTGATGGACTGGGAGCGGACACATGACCGAGGCACAGACACGGAGGGAGGCTCACCAAAGACAGGCCGACATGCAAGAAATCGCTTTTTGGCACAAAGGGCGTTTTTCTCCAAACACACACACACACCCCAACCTAAAGAGAGAGGGCAAGGAACTGACAGAGGGTGAGAGACAGAGTGAGAATCTAAAATGGGACACACACAAACACATAGACACACAGACAGTTGTATGGCAGTGGCACACAAACCAACACCCCCAGGCAGCCGCTGAGGCTACGGCGTTCGGCTCTCCACGGAGAACGACCCTCGGTTGAGAGATCAGCCCACGGGTCAGCAGGCCGACCCGTCCTCGAGGTCACGGGGGGCACGACTTGTGGGGAGACTCACCCTAACAGCGTCCGGGCGGGCCTGAGGCCGGGATGCGGCGCTGCTTCGCCCGCCCCCACCCCGCCTGTGCTTTCGACATCCCGGTCCGCCCTTTGCCAGGACTCCTGGCATCCGGAGACAGTCCTGCCGACCCCGTGGAGAGGTCAGGCTGGAGCCTCGGAGCCCCTCCACCCAAGCACTGCCACGGAGGGCTCCTGTTTGCCAGGCCTCAGGGCGTGGTTCCTATGACAACCGTGGGAACCACTGTGACGCGAGCACCCGCTGGCCGCGAGCACCCGCTGGCCGCTCGCGCATGCGCATTGGCTTCCCAGCCCCGCGCTCCGCTGCCAGCAGTCAGGCTGCGTCCCCTTTAAAGGATGGCGGCCGCTGGGCGCCAGGGACTCTCCCGCCGCAGCCTTGGCAGCGGCTGCATCCGCGGTCCTGTTGGAGGCCGCGTGGGAGAGGCGGCCGCGGGCAGCGTCCCAGGATGCAACCTCCAGGAGTCCCGACTTCAGAACATCCTGGAGCCGATTTCCACCAGGGGAGGGGGAGCTTCAGGGCGCCTGCTGGGGTCATCTCGTGACCCCCCATCGGATCCGATTCTGGACCCCTACAGGGGAGAATGGATTGGCTGAGCATATCACATCGACTGAGGCAGGCAGGGCCTGGCTGCAGCCCAGAATGATCCCATGGGCCTCAAGGCGTGGAGTCAGCTGAAAGTTCACTGACCCCTGAGCCCTCTGCCTCCCTCCTTTCGAAGAGCGGTGACCTGCCGTGCTTCTCAAGGGCCTGGAGCTCCTTCAAGCTGCTCCCGCTTTCCAGGACATCTGTCAACAGGTCCAGGGGCGTATCCGAGGTGGAGCCAATGCGTGGCACTGGCGTACCCTGGACCAGATGGTGTAAGCGTGTGTCACTGAGGGCACACGGGCCGACTGTGAGAGAAACAACGGCGTGTGTCCTGGCGTGTGCCCGGTGGAAGGGGGGCACAGGTGACCTTTCCCTGGATGCCAGGGAAGATCAAAGAACGTCTGGGATCTAGCAGCCGGCCAGAAGTCTCAGCGGGACAGTCCACCCAGGAGCAGAGGGGCTCTCATTCTCAGGAAGGAGACTGGGTGTGCAGAGGAAATGCCACAGCCCCTCTTCCAGAAGACAAGGACCTGTCTTTCAAAGGAGGAGGGAGGCAGAGGGCTCAGAAGCGTCAGTCCACTTTCAGTTGACAGCACGCCTTGAGGCCTGTGAGATGATTGAGGGCTGC
>NW_022317217.1:0-1824 GCF_002776525.5 Piliocolobus tephrosceles
GCAGCCCTCAATCATCTCACAGGCCTCAAGGCGTGCTGTCAACTGAAAGTGGACTGACGCTTCTGAGCCCTCTGCCTCCCTCCTCCTTTGAAAGACAGGTCCTTGTCTTCTGGAAGAGGGGCTGTGGCATTTCCTCTGCACACCCAGTCTCCTTCCTGAGAATGAGAGCCCCTCTGCTCCTGGGTGGACTGTCCCGCTGAGACTTCTGGCCGGCTGCTAGATCCCAGACGTTCTTTGATCTTCCCTGGCATCCAGGGAAAGGTCACCTGTGCCCCCCTTCCACCGGGCACACGCCAGGACACACGCCGTTGTTTCTCTCACAGTCGGCCCGTGTGCCCTCAGTGACACACGCTTACACCATCTGGTCCAGGGTACGCCAGTGCCACGCATTGGCTCCACCTCGGATACGCCCCTGGACCTGTTGACAGATGTCCTGGAAAGCGGGAGCAGCTTGAAGGAGCTCCAGGCCCTTGAGAAGCACGGCAGGTCACCGCTCTTCGAAAGGAGGGAGGCAGAGGGCTCAGGGGTCAGTGAACTTTCAGCTGACTCCACGCCTTGAGGCCCATGGGATCATTCTGGGCTGCAGCCAGGCCCTGCCTGCCTCAGTCGATGTGATATGCTCAGCCAATCCATTCTCCCCTGTAGGGGTCCAGAATCGGATCCGATGGGGGGTCACGAGATGACCCCAGCAGGCGCCCTGAAGCTCCCCCTCCCCTGGTGGAAATCGGCTCCAGGATGTTCTGAAGTCGGGACTCCTGGAGGTTGCATCCTGGGACGCTGCCCGCGGCCGCCTCTCCCACGCGGCCTCCAACAGGACCGCGGATGCAGCCGCTGCCAAGGCTGCGGCGGGAGAGTCCCTGGCGCCCAGCGGCCGCCATCCTTTAAAGGGGACGCAGCCTGACTGCTGGCAGCGGAGCGCGGGGCTGGGAAGCCAATGCGCATGCGCGAGCGGCCAGCGGGTGCTCGCGGCCAGCGGGTGCTCGCGTCACAGTGGTTCCCACGGTTGTCATAGGAACCACGCCCTGAGGCCTGGCAAACAGGAGCCCTCCGTGGCAGTGCTTGGGTGGAGGGGCTCCGAGGCTCCAGCCTGACCTCTCCACGGGGTCGGCAGGACTGTCTCCGGATGCCAGGAGTCCTGGCAAAGGGCGGACCGGGATGTCGAAAGCACAGGCGGGGTGGGGGCGGGCGAAGCAGCGCCGCATCCCGGCCTCAGGCCCGCCCGGACGCTGTTAGGGTGAGTCTCCCCACAAGTCGTGCCCCCCGTGACCTCGAGGACGGGTCGGCCTGCTGACCCGTGGGCTGATCTCTCAACCGAGGGTCGTTCTCCGTGGAGAGCCGAACGCCGTAGCCTCAGCGGCTGCCTGGGGGTGTTGGTTTGTGTGCCACTGCCATACAACTGTCTGTGTGTCTATGTGTTTGTGTGTGTCCCATTTTAGATTCTCACTCTGTCTCTCACCCTCTGTCAGTTCCTTGCCCTCTCTCTTTAGGTTGGGGTGTGTGTGTGTGTTTGGAGAAAAACGCCCTTTGTGCCAAAAAGCGATTTCTTGCATGTCGGCCTGTCTTTGGTGAGCCTCCCTCCGTGTCTGTGCCTCGGTCATGTGTCCGCTCCCAGTCCATCAGGGATACACTTCCTGGAGATCCCTGTCACGATTGTTTTCCTCTGAAACCTGCTTGGGTTGGAGCCGATTTCGGCCGGGGGAGGGGGAGCTTCAGGGCGCCTGCTGGGGTCTCAGGACTCCGCTTCAGATCCGATTCTGGACCCCTCCGGGGGAGAATGGATGGGCTGAGCACATCGACTGAGGCAGGCAGGGTCTCGCTGCAGCC
>NW_022317218.1:0-6822 GCF_002776525.5 Piliocolobus tephrosceles
GGGAAAAAATTGGCAAAGAATTAAAACAAGCAAGTAGGGAAGGTAAATCATCTCACTTACAGTATGGAATGATTGGGTCATTATTAAAGTAGCTTTAGAACCATTGCAAACAGAAGAAGATAGCGTTCCAGTTTCTGATGTCCCTAAAAGCTGTGCAGTAGATTGTGAAAAAGAGGCAGGGATAGAATCCCGGAAAGGAAAAAAAGTTCACACTGTAAATGTGTAGCAGAGCCGGTAATGGCTCAGTCAACGCAAAATGTTGACAATAATCAATTACAGGAGGTAATATATCCTGAAACGTTAAAATTAGAGGAAAAAGATCCAGAATTAGCAGAGCCATCAGAGTCTAAACCACGATGGCCAACTCCTCTTACAACAGCTCAGATGCCTGTAACCTTAAAACCTCAAATGCAGGTTAAACAAGTACAAACTCCAAAAAAAGATCAAATAGAGAAAGATAGAGTATCCGCCATGGAAATGCCAATCCAAATACAATGTCCACAATATCAGCAGGTAGAAAGTAAGATCCAGCCACCAGTAGCCTATCAATGCTGTCCGCCAGCCGAACTGCAGTATCGGCAGCCCCCAGAAAATCTGTATGGACAGCCAGGAACACTTCAAGTGCCACAGGGCAGGGCACCGTATCCTCAGCCGCCCACCATGAGACTTAATCCTACAGCACTGCCCAGTACACAGGGTAGTGCAATACATAAAATTATTGATGAGGCAAGAAAACAGGGAGGTATTGAGGTGTGGCAATTCCCAGTAATATTAGAAGCAAGACCACCTGGAGAAGGGGCTCAAGAGGGAGAGCCTCCCATAGCTGAAGCCAGATATCAGTCCTTTTCTATAAAAACGCTAAAAGAAATGAAAGAAGGAGTAAAACAGTATGGACCCAACTCTCCTTACATGAGAACATTATTAGATTCCATTGCTCATGGATATAGACTCATTCCTTATGATTGGGAGATTCTGGCAAAATCCTCACTCTCACCCTCTCAAATTTTACAATTTAAGACTTTGTGGATTGATGGGGCACAAGTACAGGTCCGAAGAAATAGGACTGCCAATCCTCCAATTAACATAGATGCAGATCAACTACTAGGAATAGGTCAAAATTGTAGCACTGTTGACCAACAAGCAATTATGCCAAAGGAGGCCATTGAGCAAATCAGGGCTATCTGCCTTAGGGCCTGGGAGAAAATCCAAGACCCAGGAACGGCCTGCCTTTCCTTTAATACAGTAAGACAAGGCTGTAAAGAGCCCTACCCAGATTTTGTCGCAAGACTTCAAGATGCTGCTCAAAAGTCAATTACTGATGAAAAAGCCCGTAAAGTCATAGTGGAGTTGATGGCATATGAAAATGCCAATCCTGATTGTCAGTCAGCCATTAAGCCGTTAAAAGGAAGGATTCCCGCAGGATCACATGTAATCTCAGAGTCCATTACAGCCTGTGATGGAATTGGAGGAGCTGTGCATAAAGCTATGCTTCTGGCTCAGGCAATCACAGGAGTTGCTTTAGGAGGACAAGTAAAAACATTTGGGGGGAAAATGTTATAATTGTGGTCAAATTGGTCATCTAAAAAAGAATTGCCTAGTCTCAAATAAACAAAATGTAACTACTCAAGCTACTACAACAACAGATAAAGAGCCGCCTGGCCTATGTCCAAGATGTAAAAAGGGAAAACATTGGAGTATTCAATGTCGTTCTAAATTTGATAAAAATGGGCAAGCACTGTCAGGAAACGAGAGGAGGGGCCAGCCTCAGGCCCCGCAACAAACTGGGTCATTCCAAATTCAATCCTTTGTTCCTCAGGGTTTTCAGGAACAACAACCCCACTGTCGCAAATGGCTCAGGGAATAAGCCAGTTATCACAATACAGCAATTATCCCCCGCCACAAGTGGTAGTGCAGCAGTAGATTTATGTACCATACAAGCAGTCTCTCTGCTTCCAGGGGAGCCTCCACAAAAAATCCCCACAGGGGTATACGGCCCATTGCCTGAGGGGAATGTAGGACTAATCTTAGGAAGATCAAGTTTAAATCTAAAAGGAGTTCAAATTCATACTGGTGTGGTTGATTCAGACTATGAAGGCGAAATTCAATTGGTTATTAGTTCCTCAATTCCTTGGAGTGCCAGTCCAGGAGACAGGATCGCTCAATTATTACTCCTACCTTATATTAAAATTGGAAACAGTGAGATAAAAAGAACAGGAGGGTTTGGAAGCACTCATCTGGCAGGAAAGGCTGCATATTGGGCAAGTCTGGTCTCTGAGAGCAGACCTGTGTGTAAGGCCATTATTCAAGGAAAACAGTTTGAAGGGTTGGTAGACACAGGAGCAGATATCTCTGTCATTGCTTTAAATCAGTGGCCAAAAATTTGGCCTAAACAAAAGGCTGTTACAAGACTTGTCGGCGTAGACACAGCTTCAGAAGTTTATGAAAGTACAATGATTTTACATTGTTTAGGGCCAGATACTCAAGAAAGTACTCTTCAGCCAATGATTACTTCAATTCCTGTTAATCTATGGGGTCGAGATTTGTTACAACAATGGGGTGCAGAAATCATTATGCCCGCTCCATTATACAGCCCCACAAGTCAAAAAATCATGACTAAGATGGGATATATACCAGGAAAGGGATTAGGAAAAAATGAAAATGGCATTAAAGTCCCAATTGAGACTGAGAATAATCAAGGAAGAAAAGGAATAGGGTATCCTTTTTAGGGGTGGCCACTGTAGAGCCTCCTAAACCCATTCCATTAACTTGGAAAACAGAAAAACCGGTATGGGTAAATCAGTGGCCGCTACCAAAACAAAAACTGGAGGCTTTACACTTATTAGCAAAGGAACAATTAGAAAAGGGACACATTGAGCCTTCATTCTCACCCTGGAATTCTCCTGTATTTGTAATTCAGAAAAAATCAGGCAAATGGCGTATGTTAATGGACCTAAGAGCTGTAAACGCTGTAATTCAACGCATGGGGCCTCTCCAACCTGGATTGCCCTCTCTGGCCATGATCCCAAAAGACTGGCCTTCAATTATAATTGATCTTAAGGATTGCTTTTTTACCATTCCTCTGGCAGAGCAAGGTTGTAAAAAATTTGCCTTTACTATACCAGCTATAAATAATGAAGAACCAGCCACCAGGTTTCAGTGGAAAATTTTACCTCAGGGATTGCTTAATAGTCCAACTATTTGTCAAACTTTCATAGGTCAAGTCCTTCAACCAGTTAGAGACAAATTTTCAGATTGTTATATCATTCACTATATCAATGATATTTTATGTGCTGCAGAAAGAAGAGACAGATTAATTCACTGTTACACATTTCTGCAAGCAGAGGTTGCCAACTCAGGACTAACAATAGCATTTGATAAGATCCAAACCTCTGATCCTTTTCACTATTTAGGGATGCAAATAGAAAATAGAAAAATTAAGCCACAAAAAATAGAAATAAGAAAAGACATTAAAAACATTAAATGATTTTCAAAAATTGTTAGGCGATATTAATTGGATTCGGCCAACTCTAGGCATTCCTACTTGTGCCATGTCAAATTTGTTCTCTATCCTAAGAGGAGATACAGACTTAAATGGTGGAAGGAGTTAATCCCAGAGGTCTATGTCCTAATGCATTATGGCAAATGGATGTTACCCATGTACCTTCATTTGGAAAATTGTCTTATGTTCATGTAACAGTTGATACTTATTCACATTTCATATGGGCAAAATGCCAGACAGGAGAAAGTACTTCCCATGTTAAAAAATATTTACTATCTTGTTTTGCTGTGATGGGAGTTCCAGAAAAAATTAAAACTGACAATGGACCAGGTTATTGTAGTAGAACTTTCCAAAAATTCTTAAATCAGTGGAATATTACGCATACAACAGGAATTTTTTATAATTCCCAAGGACAGGCCATAGTAGAAAGAACTAATAGAACACTCAAAACTCAGTTAAACAAAAAGAAGGGGGAGACAGTAAGGAGTGTACCTCTCCTCAGATGCAGCTTAATCTAGCACTCTATACTTTAAATTTTTTAAACATTTATAGGAATCAGACTACTACTTCTGCAGAACAATATCTTACTGGTAAAAAGAACAGCCCACATGAAGGAAAACTGATTTGGTGGAAAGACAACAAAAATAAGACATGGAAAATAGGGAAGGTGATAACCTGGGGAAGAGGGTTTGCTTGTGTTTCACCAGGAGAAAAACCAGCTTCCTATTTGGATACCCACTAGACATTTGAAGTTCTACAACGAACCCATCCGAGATGCAAAGAAAAGCGCCTCCACGGAGACGGAAACACTGCAATCGAACGCCATTGACTCACAGGATGAATCAAGTGGTGATATCAGAAGAACAGATGAAGTCACCACGTACCAAGAAGGCAGAGCTGCCAACCTGGGCACAGTTAACGAATCTGACACTGTTAGCTAGAAAAAGCCTAGCTAGCACGAAGGTGACACAAACCTCAGAAAAAATGCTGCTTGCAGCTTTAATGGTTCTATCAACGGTGGTGAGTCTCCCCATGCCTGCAGGAACAGCTGCAGCTAATTATACCTACTGGGCCTATGTGTCTTTCCCACCCTTAATTCGGGCAGTGACATGGATGGATAATCCTATTGAAGTATATGTTAATAATAGTGTGTGGGTACCTGGTCCCACAGATGATCGTTGCCCTGCCAAACTGGAGGAAGAAGGAATGATGATAAATATTTCCACTGGGTATCGTTATCCTCCTATATGTCTAGGGAAAGCACCAGGATGTTTAATGCCTGCTATCCAAAATTGGTTGGTAGAAGTACCTACTCTCAATCCCATCAGTAGATTTATTTATCACATGGTAAGCGGAATGTCACTCAAACCACAGATAAACTACTTACAAGACTTTTCTTATCAAAGATCATTAAAATTTAGGCCAAAAGGGAAACCTTGCCCCAAGGAGATTTCCATAGACTCAAAAGAATTAGTTTGGGAAGAATGTGTGGCCGATAGTGCCGGACCAGTCGAAGAATCCTGTGCCAAAATCGAGAGAACAAACAAGCCTTCATCGCAATGGCGCATTTATATAGAGGAAAAGGGAAGGAGAATGATGCGGGAAGTCAGGGACCTTGAACAGAGGGACTGGCTGAAGCCACAGCAGAAAAACATAAAATATGAAGATTTCATGGACATTTTATTAGTTCTTCAACATTTATACTTTTGTAATTTCTTATGTCTGTCTTTAATCTCTTAATCCCATCATCTTCCTTGTAAGCTGAGGAGGATATATGTCACCTCAGGACCCCGTGATGATTGCCTCAATTGCACAAATTGTTTGTAGAGCACGTGTGTTTAAACAATACGAAATCTGGGCATCTTGAAAAAAGAACAGGATAACAGCAATGTTCAGGAAACAAGGGAGGTAACCTTGAACTGGCCGCCAGTGAGCCGGATGAACAGAGCCATATCTTTTCTCCTTTTGCACACAAATAGGGGAGATATCGCTGAATTCTTTTTCTCAGCAAGGAATATCCCTGAGAGAGAGAATGCGCTCTAGGGTAGGCCTATAAACGACCCCCTTGGAAGCGTGCCGCCTTTTATGGTTGAAGCTGAAGGGATGAAATAAGCCCTGGCCTCCTGTAGTTCTCCCAGGCTTATTAGGAGGAAGAAATTCCCACCTAATAAATTTTGTTCAGTCAGGTTGTCTGCTCTCAAACCCTGTTTCCTGATAAAATGTTATCAATGACTATGCGTGCCCAAAATTTCATTAGCAATTTTACTTTTAATTTTAACACCATCCTGTGATCTCATCCAGTCTCCATTTGCTTTGTGATATTCTGTTACTTTGTGAAGTATGTAATCTCAGTGTCGTGATGACAATAGTGGTTTTGTTGAAAAGAAAAGGGGGAAATGTGGGGAAAAGAGAGATCAGCCTGTTACTGTGTCTATATAGAAGGAAGTAGACATAAGAGACTCCATTTAGTTCTGTATTTGAAATGCTGTTAATCGGTGACCCTACCCCCAACTTTGTCCTTGCAAGAGACATGTGGTGTGGTGACTCAAGGTTTAATGGATATTGGGCAGTGAAGGATGTGTCTTTGTTAAACAAGTACCTGAAAGAAGCTTGACGGTTAAAAATCCTGCCCCTCCCTGGGAATGGAACATCCCGGTGTAAAACCCATTGTGTGCTTTGTTTACTGAGCAAGGAGAAAACCGCCTTTAGGAATAAGGTGGAGCTTGCTGGAGCAATACTGCTAAAAAGTTTATGGAGATGTTCGCATATGCATCTCAAGGCACAGCATTTTCCTTTTAACTTATTCATGTTACAGGGATTTTTGTTCTTATGTCTTACTGCTGATTTCCTCCCTACAATGATCCTATTTTCTAGCTACTCCCTTATTTTTTAGATGGTAAAGATAATTATCAATAAATACTAAGGGAACTCAGAGGCCGGTGCTGGCGTGGGTCCTCTGTAAGCTGAGCACCGGTCCCCGGGGTCCCGCTTTTCTTTCTCTATACCTTGTCTCTGTGTCTTTATTTCTTTTCTCAAGTCTCTCGTCCCACCTAACGAGAAGCACCCACAGGTGTGGAGGGGCAGGCCACCCCTTCATCTGGCGTCCAATGTGGGAGCTTTTCTCTAAGGTGAAGGTACGCTGGAGCATGGTCATTGAGGACAAGTTGACGAGAGACTCCCGAGTACGTCTACAGTCAGCCTTGCGGTAAGCTTGTGCGCTCGGAAAAACCTAGGGTAACAATGGGGCAAACTAAAAGTAGATATGCCTCTTATCACAGCTTTATAAAAATTCTCTTAAAAAGAGGGGGAGTTAAAGTGTCTAC
>NW_022317219.1:0-6822 GCF_002776525.5 Piliocolobus tephrosceles
GTAGACACTTTAACTCCCCCTCTTTTTAAGAGAATTTTTATAAAGCTGTGATAAGAGGCATATCTACTTTTAGTTTGCCCCATTGTTACCCTAGGTTTTTCCGAGCGCACAAGCTTACCGCAAGGCTGACTGTAGACGTACTCGGGAGTCTCTCGTCAACTTGTCCTCAATGACCATGCTCCAGCGTA
Source organism: Piliocolobus tephrosceles (assembly GCF_002776525.5). Taxonomy (NCBI): domain Eukaryota; kingdom Metazoa; phylum Chordata; class Mammalia; order Primates; family Cercopithecidae; genus Piliocolobus; species Piliocolobus tephrosceles. The sequence goes on from NW_022317219.1 coordinate 189, forward strand.
CCTTCACCTTAGAGAAAAGCTCCCACATTGGACGCCAGATGAAGGGGTGGCCTGCCCCTCCACACCTGTGGGTGCTTCTCGTTAGGTGGGACGAGAGACTTGAGAAAAGAAATAAAGACACAGAGACAAGGTATAGAGAAAGAAAAGCGGGACCCCGGGGACCGGTGCTCAGCTTACAGAGGACCCACGCCAGCACCGGCCTCTGAGTTCCCTTAGTATTTATTGATAATTATCTTTACCATCTAAAAAATAAGGGAGTAGCTAGAAAATAGGATCATTGTAGGGAGGAAATCAGCAGTAAGACATAAGAACAAAAATCCCTGTAACATGAATAAGTTAAAAGGAAAATGCTGTGCCTTGAGATGCATATGCGAACATCTCCATAAACTTTTTAGCAGTATTGCTCCAGCAAGCTCCACCTTATTCCTAAAGGCGGTTTTCTCCTTGCTCAGTAAACAAAGCACACAATGGGTTTTACACCGGGATGTTCCATTCCCAGGGAGGGGCAGGATTTTTAACCGTCAAGCTTCTTTCAGGTACTTGTTTAACAAAGACACATCCTTCACTGCCCAATATCCATTAAACCTTGAGTCACCACACCACATGTCTCTTGCAAGGACAAAGTTGGGGGTAGGGTCACCGATTAACAGCATTTCAAATACAGAACTAAATGGAGTCTCTTATGTCTACTTCCTTCTATATAGACACAGTAACAGGCTGATCTCTCTTTTCCCCACATTTCCCCCTTTTCTTTTCAACAAAACCACTATTGTCATCACGACACTGAGATTACATACTTCACAAAGTAACAGAATATCACAAAGCAAATGGAGACTGGATGAGATCACAGGATGGTGTTAAAATTAAAAGTAAAATTGCTAATGAAATTTTGGGCACGCATAGTCATTGATAACATTTTATCAGGAAACAGGGTTTGAGAGCAGACAACCTGACTGAACAAAATTTATTAGGTGGGAATTTCTTCCTCCTAATAAGCCTGGGAGAACTACAGGAGGCCAGGGCTTATTTCATCCCTTCAGCTTCAACCATAAAAGGCGGCACGCTTCCAAGGGGGTCGTTTATAGGCCTACCCTAGAGCGCATTCTCTCTCTCAGGGATATTCCTTGCTGAGAAAAAGAATTCAGCGATATCTCCCCTATTTGTGTGCAAAAGGAGAAAAGATATGGCTCTGTTCATCCGGCTCACTGGCGGCCAGTTCAAGGTTACCTCCCTTGTTTCCTGAACATTGCTGTTATCCTGTTCTTTTTTCAAGATGCCCAGATTTCGTATTGTTTAAACACACGTGCTCTACAAACAATTTGTGCAATTGAGGCAATCATCACGGGGTCCTGAGGTGACATATATCCTCCTCAGCTTACAAGGAAGATGATGGGATTAAGAGATTAAAGACAGACATAAGAAATTACAAAAGTATAAATGTTGAAGAACTAATAAAATGTCCATGAAATCTTCATATTTTATGTTTTTCTGCTGTGGCTTCAGCCAGTCCCTCTGTTCAAGGTCCCTGACTTCCCGCATCATTCTCCTTCCCTTTTCCTCTATATAAATGCGCCATTGCGATGAAGGCTTGTTTGTTCTCTCGATTTTGGCACAGGATTCTTCGACTGGTCCGGCACTATCGGCCACACATTCTTCCCAAACTAATTCTTTTGAGTCTATGGAAATCTCCTTGGGGCAAGGTTTCCCTTTTGGCCTAAATTTTAATGATCTTTGATAAGAAAAGTCTTGTAAGTAGTTTATCTGTGGTTTGAGTGACATTCCGCTTACCATGTGATAAATAAATCTACTGATGGGATTGAGAGTAGGTACTTCTACCAACCAATTTTGGATAGCAGGCATTAAACATCCTGGTGCTTTCCCTAGACATATAGGAGGATAACGATACCCAGTGGAAATATTTATCATCATTCCTTCTTCCTCCAGTTTGGCAGGGCAACGATCATCTGTGGGACCAGGTACCCACACACTATTATTAACATATACTTCAATAGGATTATCCATCCATGTCACTGCCCGAATTAAGGGTGGGAAAGACACATAGGCCCAGTAGGTATAATTAGCTGCAGCTGTTCCTGCAGGCATGGGGAGACTCACCACCGTTGATAGAACCATTAAAGCTGCAAGCAGCATTTTTTCTGAGGTTTGTGTCACCTTCGTGCTAGCTAGGCTTTTTCTAGCTAACAGTGTCAGATTCGTTAACTGTGCCCAGGTTGGCAGCTCTGCCTTCTTGGTACGTGGTGACTTCATCTGTTCTTCTGATATCACCACTTGATTCATCCTGTGAGTCAATGGCGTTCGATTGCAGTGTTTCCGTCTCCGTGGAGGCGCTTTTCTTTGCATCTCGGATGGGTTCGTTGTAGAACTTCAAATGTCTAGTGGGTATCCAAATAGGAAGCTGGTTTTTCTCCTGGTGAAACACAAGCAAACCCTCTTCCCCAGGTTATCACCTTCCCTATTTTCCATGTCTTATTTTTGTTGTCTTTCCACCAAATCAGTTTTCCTTCATGTGGGCTGTTCTTTTTACCAGTAAGATATTGTTCTGCAGAAGTAGTAGTCTGATTCCTATAAATGTTTAAAAAATTTAAAGTATAGAGTGCTAGATTAAGCTGCATCTGAGGAGAGGTACACTCCTTACTGTCTCCCCCTTCTTTTTGTTTAACTGAGTTTTGAGTGTTCTATTAGTTCTTTCTACTATGGCCTGTCCTTGGGAATTATAAAAAATTCCTGTTGTATGCGTAATATTCCACTGATTTAAGAATTTTTGGAAAGTTCTACTACAATAACCTGGTCCATTGTCAGTTTTAATTTTTTCTGGAACTCCCATCACAGCAAAACAAGATAGTAAATATTTTTTAACATGGGAAGTACTTTCTCCTGTCTGGCATTTTGCCCATATGAAATGTGAATAAGTATCAACTGTTACATGAACATAAGACAATTTTCCAAATGAAGGTACATGGGTAACATCCATTTGCCATAATGCATTAGGACATAGACCTCTGGGATTAACTCCTTCCACCATTTAAGTCTGTATCTCCTCTTAGGATAGAGAACAAATTTGACATGGCACAAGTAGGAATGCCTAGAGTTGGCCGAATCCAATTAATATCGCCTAACAATTTTTGAAAATCATTTAATGTTTTTAATGTCTTTTCTTATTTCTATTTTTTGTGGCTTAATTTTTCTATTTTCTATTTGCATCCCTAAATAGTGAAAAGGATCAGAGGTTTGGATCTTATCAAATGCTATTGTTAGTCCTGAGTTGGCAACCTCTGCTTGCAGAAATGTGTAACAGTGAATTAATCTGTCTCTTCTTTCTGCAGCACATAAAATATCATTGATATAGTGAATGATATAACAATCTGAAAATTTGTCTCTAACTGGTTGAAGGACTTGACCTATGAAAGTTTGACAAATAGTTGGACTATTAAGCAATCCCTGAGGTAAAATTTTCCACTGAAACCTGGTGGCTGGTTCTTCATTATTTATAGCTGGTATAGTAAAGGCAAATTTTTTACAACCTTGCTCTGCCAGAGGAATGGTAAAAAAGCAATCCTTAAGATCAATTATAATTGAAGGCCAGTCTTTTGGGATCATGGCCAGAGAGGGCAATCCAGGTTGGAGAGGCCCCATGCGTTGAATTACAGCGTTTACAGCTCTTAGGTCCATTAACATACGCCATTTGCCTGATTTTTTCTGAATTACAAATACAGGAGAATTCCAGGGTGAGAATGAAGGCTCAATGTGTCCCTTTTCTAATTGTTCCTTTGCTAATAAGTGTAAAGCCTCCAGTTTTTGTTTTGGTAGCGGCCACTGATTTACCCATACCGGTTTTTCTGTTTTCCAAGTTAATGGAATGGGTTTAGGAGGCTCTACAGTGGCCACCCCTAAAAAGGATACCCTATTCCTTTTCTTCCTTGATTATTCTCAGTCTCAATTGGGACTTTAATGCCATTTTCATTTTTTCCTAATCCCTTTCCTGGTATATATCCCATCTTAGTCATGATTTTTTGACTTGTGGGGCTGTATAATGGAGCGGGCATAATGATTTCTGCACCCCATTGTTGTAACAAATCTCGACCCCATAGATTAACAGGAATTGAAGTAATCATTGGCTGAAGAGTACTTTCTTGAGTATCTGGCCCTAAACAATGTAAAATCATTGTACTTTCATAAACTTCTGAAGCTGTGTCTACGCCGACAAGTCTTGTAACAGCCTTTTGTTTAGGCCAAATTTTTGGCCACTGATTTAAAGCAATGACAGAGATATCTGCTCCTGTGTCTACCAACCCTTCAAACTGTTTTCCTTGAATAATGGCCTTACACACAGGTCTGCTCTCAGAGACCAGACTTGCCCAATATGCAGCCTTTCCTGCCAGATGAGTGCTTCCAAACCCTCCTGTTCTTTTTATCTCACTGTTTCCAATTTTAATATAAGGTAGGAGTAATAATTGAGCGATCCTGTCTCCTGGACTGGCACTCCAAGGAATTGAGGAACTAATAACCAATTGAATTTCGCCTTCATAGTCTGAATCAACCACACCAGTATGAATTTGAACTCCTTTTAGATTTAAACTTGATCTTCCTAAGATTAGTCCTACATTCCCCTCAGGCAATGGGCCGTATACCCCTGTGGGGATTTTTTGTGGAGGCTCCCCTGGAAGCAGAGAGACTGCTTGTATGGTACATAAATCTACTGCTGCACTACCACTTGTGGCGGGGGATAATTGCTGTATTGTGATAACTGGCTTATTCCCTGAGCCATTTGCGACAGTGGGGTTGTTGTTCCTGAAAACCCTGAGGAACAAAGGATTGAATTTGGAATGACCCAGTTTGTTGCGGGGCCTGAGGCTGGCCCCTCCTCTCGTTTCCTGACAGTGCTTGCCCATTTTTATCAAATTTAGAACGACATTGAATACTCCAATGTTTTCCCTTTTTACATCTTGGACATAGGCCAGGCGGCTCTTTATCTGTTGTTGTAGTAGCTTGAGTAGTTACATTTTGTTTATTTGAGACTAGGCAATTCTTTTTTAGATGACCAATTTGACCACAATTATAACATTTTCCCCCCAAATGTTTTTACTTGTCCTCCTAAAGCAACTCCTGTGATTGCCTGAGCCAGAAGCATAGCTTTATGCACAGCTCCTCCAATTCCATCACAGGCTGTAATGGACTCTGAGATTACATGTGATCCTGCGGGAATCCTTCCTTTTAACGGCTTAATGGCTGACTGACAATCAGGATTGGCATTTTCATATGCCATCAACTCCACTATGACTTTACGGGCTTTTTCATCAGTAATTGACTTTTGAGCAGCATCTTGAAGTCTTGCGACAAAATCTGGGTAGGGCTCTTTACAGCCTTGTCTTACTGTATTAAAGGAAAGGCAGGCCGTTCCTGGGTCTTGGATTTTCTCCCAGGCCCTAAGGCAGATAGCCCTGATTTGCTCAATGGCCTCCTTTGGCATAATTGCTTGTTGGTCAACAGTGCTACAATTTTGACCTATTCCTAGTAGTTGATCTGCATCTATGTTAATTGGAGGATTGGCAGTCCTATTTCTTCGGACCTGTACTTGTGCCCCATCAATCCACAAAGTCTTAAATTGTAAAATTTGAGAGGGTGAGAGTGAGGATTTTGCCAGAATCTCCCAATCATAAGGAATGAGTCTATATCCATGAGCAATGGAATCTAATAATGTTCTCATGTAAGGAGAGTTGGGTCCATACTGTTTTACTCCTTCTTTCATTTCTTTTAGCGTTTTTATAGAAAAGGACTGATATCTGGCTTCAGCTATGGGAGGCTCTCCCTCTTGAGCCCCTTCTCCAGGTGGTCTTGCTTCTAATATTACTGGGAATTGCCACACCTCAATACCTCCCTGTTTTCTTGCCTCATCAATAATTTTATGTATTGCACTACCCTGTGTACTGGGCAGTGCTGTAGGATTAAGTCTCATGGTGGGCGGCTGAGGATACGGTGCCCTGCCCTGTGGCACTTGAAGTGTTCCTGGCTGTCCATACAGATTTTCTGGGGGCTGCCGATACTGCAGTTCGGCTGGCGGACAGCATTGATAGGCTACTGGTGGCTGGATCTTACTTTCTACCTGCTGATATTGTGGACATTGTATTTGGATTGGCATTTCCATGGCGGATACTCTATCTTTCTCTATTTGATCTTTTTTTGGAGTTTGTACTTGTTTAACCTGCATTTGAGGTTTTAAGGTTACAGGCATCTGAGCTGTTGTAAGAGGAGTTGGCCATCGTGGTTTAGACTCTGATGGCTCTGCTAATTCTGGATCTTTTTCCTCTAATTTTAACGTTTCAGGATATATTACCTCCTGTAATTGATTATTGTCAACATTTTGCGTTGACTGAGCCATTACCGGCTCTGCTACACATTTACAGTGTGAACTTTTTTTCCTTTCCGGGATTCTATCCCTGCCTCTTTTTCACAATCTACTGCACAGCTTTTAGGGACATCAGAAACTGGAACGCTATCTTCTTCTGTTTGCAATGGTTCTAAAGCTACTTTAATAATGACCCAATCATTCCATACTGTAAGTGAGATGATTTACCTTCCCTACTTGCTTGTTTTAATTCTTTGCCAATTTTTTCCC